>NC_065561.1:6363636-6666666 GCF_022605725.1 Anthonomus grandis grandis
AGATAGAATTTTACAATCGGGTTGAATTTGCAAATTTAACGATCTCGCTACTTTTTCGTGTAGTATTGAGACGTCTGCACCTGTATCTACTAAGTACGATATTGAGGTAATCGATGAGTTGTTGGATATTGTACCTGTGGGAAATGAACGAATAAAACAAGTCATTTGTAATAGGAGCACTTGTTTTGATGCCTCATGTCATTGTTTACGATAGCAGGTATCTTCTGTATGTCCCTTCTTCTGGCAGATTTTACAACTTTTTACACTCACTAGGTGGTTATTTCCATAAGCAAATTTTTTTTTGTGTTCTCCAGAGGAACCGGGAAGAACATTTGGTCGGAGGGACCAGGAAAATTTTTCTCCGATACTAAATTTTTTACTTCATACCTGCACTTCTTTATGACCATAGCGATGACATCTTCGGCAGTTTCTTTGAAAGACAACACGTTTATCACGAGAACTATACGGTCGTTTTCGTGATTCGTCACGCACTCGCTCACCAACGTTCATCTTATTGGCATCACAGGCAGCCAGCAATTTTAATAGTTCAGAATCACACGCAGGATACTGCAAGTAGATTCGATTTTTCACTTCCGGATTTTGAATATCGTATTCAATCAGACTTAACACAATGTTCCATGGGAAGTCTGAATAAAATCTTGTGATGAGACGCCAGTTTTGCATTACCGTATTCTACCAGCGATTCGAATTTTGAGCTGGTAATCTTCAGACAGGCTCGAATACGGGTAGCAGGTGTGTCTAAATCAGGAAATGCAATTTCAAAGTCTCGTCTAAAAGACGGCCAATCTCGAACAACAGGTTTCCAGTGTTGATAAAAACGTGCTGCGCGACCTCGTAAAGCATGGCCAGCTTTTAAGACAATTAATTTATCTGATATTCCAAGCTCCTGTTGAATTCGGCTTACGTCATTCATCCACTCGACCATAGTAAATGGTGTATCGTCAGGGTCAAAACTTGCTAAGCGGAACTGCGCCGAAGCTACACTCATAACATCTAAAACTGGCGTAGGAACGGATTGCGCCTGCGCATTTAACGAAGCTTGAGTAACCTGGGCGTTGGCCATTGTTGACAGAATTTGCATTATCTATTTCTGGAAACTGTTATTACTTTCTTGCTGCATTTGAAATAATAACATCATGTTATTGGCGCCTACGTCATTTTCAATTTGGTTTGGTACTGTCTCTGATTCACTTTCATTGTTCGTAACGACCGGACTCACTGCTTTTGTTCACCGTCATCAGCCATTTTTTTGTTCACGCACTAAGAGTAACTTTTAGGTCCTTTCTTTGGCGATTGTATCACGCAAAGATCGACACTTCTGATGATAGAATAATGAAAATTAAATTAATCTTTTTAATTTAAATAAATCACAAATTACTTAAAAAATACTTTATTATATCAATACAACGTGCCGGCTTACAATTCAATCTTGAACTGACTCGCTTATGTGAAAAAAAAATGCAACATTAGCAAATTCTGGAGCCTGGAGGTCATATCGACGACCACGAGTTTGTTTATATAAGAAACGAGAACACCGAGACGGTCCAGGAGATAAGGCGATTCGGAACACAGAATAAACGATCTCACAGAAGCGAAGGCTAGCCCTTTTTACCGAACCGGTTTTTCGTTCAGGCTCCTCCCATTTACCCCCATTCTAACGGGTACAACTGTCGTCGCCCACGTGGTGTATCGGGTCATAATTAGTGTATTAGTACGAGCGTTAGTGTGTATATTTGCGATATTTTTTAATTTGCCGTTTTTTATTTTTATTAAAGTAGGTATAGAAAAGTTACATTATTATGTATTATTCATTATTATTATGGTTTTTTAAAAGCTTTGAAAAGTTCAGAATATTCCCTAATTAATTTGTCGTGCCATGCAAATAAATACAAAATAAACATTATTTAATTTAATAAACATATATGTATATGCCTAAACCATATGTATCTATGTATGTGTACATACATGCAGGTACATAAGATTGTACATAGATAAAAATAATAAGGTTGATTTAGGTATACAGTATTTTTATGTGATAAAGAATAATGACTTTAATTTTCAATTATCTGTCTTTTTATGGACTGGTTTACCCATGCAAGTGCATAATATAGTAGTAGTAAAACACTTAAGAATCTTATATTTTTTTCCAGACTATCATAATGGACGGCGACTATACAACGTATAATACCTTTATAAAATATGGACGTATGTGTGGTACCTACATATGTATATAATAATACATACATATATCTTTTTATATATAAATATATAAAAGCCGATGATACCTACTCTTAAATGTGTTGTGTTTAAAACATACGAGAAAACATACCTGCGTATAAACCTTCCAGCTAAAATTTAATTTAAAAATACCTACCTATGTACATATGTATATGTATATTGTTTACATATTAACATCACACAAATAGCAGACTTTTTCTCAGCTAGTGCCTTACTAAAGGCAAATATTATTTACCATTATCATAAAACAACTTTCCACAAAAAAACACAAAAATTCCATTCCAAAACAAATTAAAAGTATACTAACCTACACCTCTATCGTGTATCAAAACTGTCAAATAACAATTTTTATAAAAATAATAATTATTATAATTATTCTAAAAAGCAAGGACCAATATAAGCCTTAACAAAAAAAAATCCTATTTGAAATGTAACTAAATTTTGTAGTTTGCTCCCGTATTATATGAATATAACCATTTCGATTTTAAAAATAAAAGCACTTCGTTCGGTGTATGCGTTTACTACAACTTTACGAGATATCTCAGTGTATTTGCGCCGGGTGCATCTGTCAGTTGGGCTTATAAAAAACTGGTTCACGGATATCAAAGGAGCCGACGCAAGCCTTCGCTTCTGTGAGATCGTTTATTCTGTGATTCGGAATGACGTATAGGATATTGAAAATAAGGAACGAGCTCAGAGATTAATAGATTAAACTTCAGCTCCTAGATATAAAAAAAATCTATTATACCTCGAGTAAATTATGGTATTTAAAACTTATTGAACTTAAATTAAATTAAGTATATCGAACGGTATCATTATAAATTTGAGTTCATATTTCTTTTAAATACGTGAATAATTCTATTTTCTTCTTTTCAATTTTTGAGCATGTGAGATAGTAATTCTAAATTGATTTTTGTTATAAGTGACGTAATACTTAATAAATTAAAAAAATTGTTCAATCAAGCAAGTTCAATAAATAAATAAAAATAATAGCGCCACTTTTTAAAACTACATAAAAAAAGTGAACCCATAGACTTACATACAAGGTTACAATTAAGAATGAATTGAAATGGCCATATATTAGGAACGAAAACCTAAATAAAACAACACTAAAAACAGTTTCTATAAAACTAAGGGGGAACAAAAACAAGCTATTATTTCACCTTTATCTGCAACCTTTTGGACAGGGTGAGATACACCCCTAGAATCAAAAAAAGTAAAAAGGAGGATCGCGTGATACATTATCTTGAAGCTCTCGAAAAATGCTTCCCAATAATACTATAAAAAGCCACATTTCGGAAAATTCTTCTCTGTTTATTAAGGAAAACAATAAATAAAACGACTAATTTAATTTTTTTGTTTATTTTTTTGAATTAATGTTGAAAATGATTTCCGTTACTTTAGATAGACAATAATAAAGGCTTCTTTAAAATTATATACATACATTTACAAATGTTTGTCTGGAGATAGCAAGGCATTTCTGAATCATTCTATGCTGGAGTTGTTCTAGTGACTCAGCTTGCGTTTTAAGAATCATAGATTTAAGGTGACTTCACAAGAAGAAGTCAAGAGGTCCGGGATGTATGTGGCCATTCAGTAGGTCATGTTCTTTCAGTCCACTGGGTTAACTTATTCAATAGATAAAACCACTAACACATCCCCGTGTGTAGGGACAGTGGTAATAAAGTTTACTCAAATAAAAGATAACACAGTTTATTTGGTACTTTCTTTTCCTGGTGGTTTGAAACCTACTTGATATCACTCGATTTGCCCCTTTAGGTAACTCAAAGTCAGCCTCAGTATAAGGTGAGTTCAGTGCATTTAAAATAAACAGCATATAACAGAGGCAGATTAAATGGCTGATTAAATAGATCATGAATAGAGCAAATTAAATACTGCAGCCGATGAGCTAAAACAAAATGCAAATTATCTCATGCTTCAAAACAATAAAATGTCTGACATTACACATATGAAATTAAAAAAAAAAATTAAATCAAATTAAGAAAAACAACCAAAGGATTAAATTTAATATGATATCTGTGGTACTCACCTTGCCTGTGGATGACCCTTTTTTAATTAACTTGAACGGTCGCCTGTTTAGATTAGAAAGAAAGCTAAACGTGCTCTCTTTAACAAACGAATCCACATGTATATTCACCGCAACTCAAAAAATGACAGTATAAATAAATGAAAATAAATATTATAAAAAAATTAAGGATTGCCCAGAAGCCCCTCCCACCTAAGTATGGCGCTTTCAGACAATTAAATGATTCCCCTTTGCAGAGATGAAGTTAAGAGTAGAGATGGGATTTTTAGTTCATTTACGTGAACTAGTTCACTCGGTCTCGTTCATAATCCAGAATAGTTCATTGAACTAGTTCACAGTAGTTCACGTTTACTTTTATAGTAGAATAACTAGAATGTACAATTTTAACCTTCTAAAAATTATTCGAATGAGGAAAACATGATAAAATACATAGTTTTCAGACTTTTGGACGTTTAATTCGCCAATTTAAGCAACTGAACAAATAAACTTAATACAAATAAAAAAGGATAAATAAAACGGTTTTTATTTATCCAAAAAGTGATAACAACTGAATGAAATTTTTATTTAAACAACTTAAAACGCTTTTTAAATTTTAAGACAAAAAATAAAGTTTTTTCAAAACTTAATTATGAGACATAGTTGTTTGAGCAACTAAGTTGGTATTCAAACACATGAATAACTAACCTAAGTAATAACTAATATTAAAACTACTAAAGATTGCTGTTAAGAAATAAAATTTGGGAAAGTTTTTTAGATTTCAGCTGTGCACGTTTTTCTTTTAAGACTTATCCTGCTTTTGAGAAAATACGTTCGCACGGAACTGACGTTGCAGGAATACATAGTCGACTTTTCATAAATCGATAAATCGTGGGATATACATGGCGACGTTCATACCACCACTTTAATGGGTCTTCCTTTCGGTTGAGAAGGGGTTCGCCTAAATATCTGTCGATTTCAATAATAACGGCCGAAGTTGGATTTTTTTCAGTTTTTTGAGTTTCATCAAACATGGACCACATGGATGATTTTTTGTCTGATGGAGTTGTTGAAGGTGCTTCCTGATTTTCTATGGGTTGAAGTACATTTTTAAAGGAATAAATATGAGGCAATTATTTTTATCGAAGATTCTCAACTGTGTTGGCATATTTTCTTTCATCTTTAAATCCAAATTTTTTAAACCGAGGATCGAAAACGGTTGACTCGGCTAATATGTCCATGACTTCAATATTTCCAAATCTTAAAAAAAAATTTCGCGGAAAACGTGAAGTACCGCCCTAGGTTCTGGCTCTATATCTTCCTGCGTGTAAAAGGTTTGGATATGCTGATACATTCCATAAGCAAGGACTAGATTTTTTGAAATAGTAATGTTTTTCTCAGCACTGATTTCTTTTGTGATTTCTTGAAAAATTCGCAATATGTCTGTCCGCTTTTCTAACATAGCCCAATCTGTGGCGGAAACTGTCTTTAATTCTGCGTTTACAAGGGCTAAAGTGGAAATCAGGGCATTTTGTATACGCCCTTTCTACCATATCTAGAGTGGAATTCCACCGGGTTACGACGTCTTGCTTTAATTTAAGTTCAAGAAACCCCATTTGCTTCTGAATTTCTTTTAGCTTTGCTAACGCCGAAGAACTTTGTTTGAAAAACGTTACTATCGCCTTAATTTTATTTAAAAGGTCCGAAATTTCCTTCAAACCACTTTCGACTAGAAGGTTAATTGAATGAGCAAAACAACCTTTGGACTTCCACCCACCATTTCTCACAGCCGCCAGAATATTTGCTGCATTGTCACTAACAACGCAGACAATTTTATTATCTATTTGAAATTGTTAAAATTTTGATCTTAATAATTCTTTTAGGTTTTCGGCGGTATGCCTTTGTGATTTAAGAGTTAATAAATAAATAATGTGCTGTCAGTGCAGTAAAATTATCATTATTTATTGAAGTCCAGGAGTCTGTATTTATACTTACATATTCTACGGAAATAAGTTGTGCTTCAATTTTTTCTTTTATTTTTTCATAACTTTTTGACATAAGACTCTCGCTTATTGTTTTTCGGTTAGGTACCTTGTATCCAGGAACAGCAAGTTCCATTAATTTGATAAATTCCGGATCTTCCACCATACTAAAAGGGTAGTATCTTTTGACAATCATCCTTAATAACTGAAAATCCAATTCTTTGCTTTTAGAAAGAGGTATCGGCTTTGTACTTCGTAAGTATGTTGAAATATCAGATTGCAGTTGACTCACCTTACATTTTTTACTCTGAGTATTGTGGATCTCGCTGGGTCCAGGGTCATAGTCATGATCTACAAATATAATTATCCAATATTAAATTAACGAAATTAAAATTACTCCGGATTAAAAAGTATAGTTAATTCTTCTTAGAATCATTTTAAAAACGAATTATTTTGAACGCAAGCAAATATTGAAATAACTAGAATTTGAGGTGAAAGACTTATATCTACGTACAAATGCGCATTTCTAACTAAATTAACAGCCACCTTTTTTACACACTAAAAGAAATAAATATCTATTTTTATTTTTCCAGTTATTTTGTTTTTACTTGACACATTATTATTTATTATTTTCAAACTTTAAAGTTAACATATTATACGCAGTTCCAGTTATATTAAATATAACTTACCGTTTTGTGTTTGTCCTTCTGTGATTTTAGACATAGTTAACTGAGATGAAGCTGAAGTATCAGTGTTCGAAACATGTGCCGGTGGCTCAGATCTTGTAGCAGGCATAGTAGGGTGAATCTCTTTTATATGTTTGGTCAAGTTTCCAACCGATCCCCCCGATATTGATAAAATTTGCTTACAGTAGCAACACTTTATTACTATTTTGAGGCACAACGTCAAAATGCGTCCATGCATCACTTCGTTTCTTAGACATTTTTCGATGTTAAATAATGTAAAGTTATTATATACAATTATAAACTTTTTAGTTCACTTTACACTTCCACGGTCTTAACAAAAGAAAAAAAGTCAAATATACTCTCACTAGTCACTGATAACAATTATTTCATTCAAACATTCAAGAATTCAAACATTAAACTGAAATCTATAAACTGGACAAAATTGAAAACATAACCTTTTAACATCGGGGAACCACCAAAACAAACCAAGCTAATAGCTGAAACGAACCGAATACGAAAGATCGGCGCAAATACAAAATGAGTCATTTGATTTTACGTTCAGTCGGTCTTGGTTCTGCTCCTCGATCCTTGTCACATCGATCGCGATCGCCTATCTAGTTCGCAGTGAACGAAGTTAAGTTTGTTGCGAACTAGTTCATCTCATTCACTACGGAGAGTAGTTCATTCGAACTAGTTCGTTCGTGAACTACACATCTCTAATTAAGAGAGAAACAGAGATGATACTATAAAATCTCTCTGTCTACCTGCCCGCATTCCGTCAACCTATCATGCCAGCAGATAAGGTCACCATAATAAGGTCACAGGCAATGAGCACCACTGACATGAAATATAAACGCATAGTTAAATTTTCAGATAGACATTCCGAAGCATGGGCAACCTACACTCTGCCAAGTTAAGAGAGAAAAGCTTATTTGGTTACTTCAAAATTACTAATTATATTGTTAACGAAAATTATAATTTAACGATCAATGGCATAGGATTTCAAGTATGTTCCTGTAAACAGAGGAGAACAAAGTACCTACAAAATTAATATAAATGATAAATGAAATCTTATCTAAATTATAAAATACACAGTTATCTTAACAATAGAAATAGTACAATAGAAGTAAAGACCTTAAACACTATGCGTAGATGGTTGCCTAAAACCATTATTAAAAAGCCAGTACCCAATGCCATCTATGCATACTCTAAGCAAGGGAATGGTACTATCGATTTTGAAGTTTCGCCATTTTATGAGTAAAATGCGTAAAATTTTGAGATTGTTATATTTTAAATTATTCTAGCGTAACATTGATATGTTACAAACTAATGATCATCCAACCATTGCCTAACGGGAACTACATAATGAGGAGGTGCTCAATCCTGTTGGAATTGTTGACTGTCCTTAAGTAAAATTTATACTAAATGAAAATAATGCCTACACGTTCAGCTATGCTGTACACCATTGTTAAAGATAAGAAGTGCTCCTTTTCGTTTAAACTGAACCGAAAGTCAACTGTTCTTAAAATAATAATACTACTACAAGTTATTTTTAAAGTAAATTTTGCGAAAATAAAATGAAAATGTTTTCATTTATTATTTTTCTTGATAAACAGAGAAGAGTTTTCTAAAATGTGGCTTTCTACGATATCGCTGGAAAGTATTTTTTAAGACTTTCAAGATGATGTGTCATTTGACCCCCCCTTTTAGATTTGAGGTGTATCTCACCCTATCCAAGGTGTTGCAGATAAGAGTGAGATAATATGCTTGGTTTTGTTCCCCTTTCGTTTTATAGAAAATTTTTATAGCGTTTTCTTAATCAGTTTTTCGTTCCTAATATACGACCATTTCAAGTTTTTAAATTGTCACCATGTATATAAAAACAAGCATTCAACTTCATATTTCTACATAAATTTCAATTGATAACAAATTCGAGAACCACTAAGCAAAAAAATTGCACTAAATTGTATAAGTTACATATAAATTATACCCTAATCACCCGAAAAATTGCCTACTGGGAAAAAACTTGTAAAATGCTAAATCGAAGAGGAAAATGACAAACGGCAATCTACAAAGTAAATGGACTATAACTCAAAAAAAACAGTTAACTTCAGATAAGGCACTAATTAATAATTTATCCAAAAATATTATTAAAATTATTTAAGGTTTTGTTTAGGCAATCAGGTTGTCAATCAATAGTTTCAGTTTAATCAAATTTTGGTTAATTTTGGTATGTGGCTCATTAATAACGCCACCTATGATTAATTTTTAAGTATTATTATTTATTATATTATTTCACCCTGAAAATTTTACCAAAATCTGGATAGTCTTAACATTCAGTTTAGGCCACTATTATAAGTAAGTAAACCGAATGTGAAAAAAAATACTAAGTATTTAGAAAGTAAATTAAATATATTGGGAAAAAAGGTTTTAGGGTAGTTTATAGAATGGTATATTTTTCTAAACCACCATGTATTTCGATTATAAAAGGCGATAAACCCAATTAATATTTCCTATTTTAATTCCAGGTAAAGATAAATACGCTACCGATACAGAAAATCATACTACCATACCAGATTCTTCAATGAAAGTCTCTTCTAGAACCAACTCTTTCGAAATTGAAAACTTACTTAAAAGTGCAGAACAGGTAAACATTAATATGTAAGGAATTATCTGATCAACATTTTCTCTTTTGGTATGTTTCACATATTTTGCGTCAAAGTAACGCAGCTTATAGGAGCGTTAAATAAAATTTGATTAATCATGATTTTAACTGGATCGTACAACATTTATGTTTTAAGAAAGGCTTATTCATTAAATGTCTTTCTAAAGCACTTGCCCTGAATTGTTATCTCTATAAACTGTTGTTAATTGACTCCTAGGGTCAGTGCCCTTTATACCAAAATATTTAGCAAAAGCACAATTTTTTCAAATAAACATACCTGTTCTTCGGTAGTTTTCTATAAATACTGATTATACATTTTATTTTAAATATGAAATAAGTACTATTTTCCTATTAGTATTCAATTTCAGCAATTCCATCAATTCATTTTAATACTTATTTGAGTTTTTAATAATAGGTTACTGGCTTTTGTCGAACACCAGTAGAAGCTAGAAAATGCTTAAACGCGGTAAACAACGTAAACAATGTTAATTCGCAACCCATTTCCACGCCTGGTCGACAACTTTCTGATGCAGAAAAATTACGAAAAGTTATTATGGAACTTGTTGATACGGAACGAACTTACGTTAAGGTAAGTGTAAGAAACTATAAACGTATTTTAATTCTATAATTTTATTTTAATTTTTCAAGCA
This sequence comes from Anthonomus grandis grandis, assembly GCF_022605725.1. Classification (NCBI taxonomy): domain Eukaryota; kingdom Metazoa; phylum Arthropoda; class Insecta; order Coleoptera; family Curculionidae; genus Anthonomus; species Anthonomus grandis. The sequence goes on from NC_065561.1 coordinate 6,373,902, forward strand.
TCTTAACAGTCTCCTTGAAAATTATTTGGAGCCACTAAAAAAGGAGACATTTTTATCAGGCGCAGAAATAAATGCCCTATTTGGTAACATTCAAGAAATAGTTGCATTCCAAAGGCAGTTTTTACGTAATCTGGAAGAAGCAATCGAATTGGAGCCAGACTTTCAGAAATTCGAATATCCTCATCATTTCAAGGTAAGATTTAAAAAAATCAAAGAGTACTTACTCATGGTACATACTAAAAGATGTTAATATTTATACAGGGTGTCCCATTAGTGCGATAACGGACGATAGCTCCTTATACAGTAATACAAAAAAAAATGTTTATACAAAGTTACTTTACTGTCTAAGGTCCATAACATAAAAATATTTTTGGATATACAGGATGATTCATAAATGTGATATGATACACAACTTTTTTAATTTAAATGGAACACCCTATATTTTATTGCATCTTTGGATTGCTTTAAAAATTCTGCATACCTTTTATCAAGCATCGTCTATACCAAAACTTACCCGTTTGTGAGATATTTAATATTTTATCAAAAAATCGACGTTTGCACGTCTCCACAAAAACAAAAATAATTCACTCATTTGGGATCCTACAAGCCAAATCTTTTGTAGGTTGTTAGTGCATACTCACACTTACTTTATGGTCCTATGAGAATTTGATAATGTTCTACAGGGTGTTCGCAATACTTTATCCAAAACCAAAAAATGTAAACAACCATATCTTATTTTTTTCAAATGAAATGACCCATATTTTTTTATGGTAAAATGTTCACAATGTGATAAGCTTTCTTTTTTGTTAGGCATGTCCTATACCTATCTGTAATAGTTATCGAGTTTTTTACACTTTTTCCTAATTTCGCCCTTAAAATCCACAATAGTCGCGTTTTAATTTAAAAAAAGTTTACTTAGTTGGCCATAGAAATAACAATTGCACAAAAATCAAGCAATTACTTTGACAGATTTAGTGTTGTCAGTTTATCACTAAAGCGAAACATTTTTGCATTAAAAATGAATTTTTCGAAAGAGGATATGGTGAAAATGATTTACTGTTTGGGTGCATGTGAGCAAAATTGTTTACTGGCAAGCAGAGTTTATGCACAGAGATATCCGGATGCGAGACGACATCCAAATCGGTTGGCATTTGAAAGACTAAAGGAGAGATTTGAAAGAACTGGAAATTTAAATTATGAAATGTCACAAAGACAAAAAACAGAGGCAAATCCACAAAATGAAATGCTTGTTATGCAAGCCCTAGTAGAAAATCCGCATGTCTCTTGTAGGCAAATTGAAAGGCAGTTGGACATTAAAAAATCCACTGTTAATAGAATCACCCGGAAACATAAATCGCTTGGCCGGCCAGATCTCCTGACCTCACAAAACTCGATTTTTTCTTGTGGGGGTTTGTGAAAAATCGGGTTTATCAAAGGCTTGTTACCACCAAAAACGACATGAAGCAAATAATTAAAGTATCTTACTTTCTCCGATTTTCCTTTTTTCGATTTTTCGCGCGCTAGATCAGTGAATCGATCTATTTAATTTTACTTAAAGATAACTATTTTTACGATCTAAAAAAAAAAACAAATTATTAAATGGTACAACTCGGGTAGTTTCGCACTGGACATTGGCAGATTTGCATTTTCATTTGAAAATAGGTCAATTCCAGAAATATCTACGGGTTTGGAAATCGTCGATAAGTTTGACAAATATGGATGTTTGCAGGATTTTTGTAAATGTAGACATAGAACAGTTTGTTCGACAATTGGAGGAAAAAAGGAAAATTGCTGTTTGTGGTTTCGCAAAGCCAACTTACTTATACACATTTATGAAGAACTTTACTTATTCTCAAACAGTTAGGAATAATTTAAGGTGCAATAAATTGAAATATTATAGGTTGCAAACAACGCAACAAGAATTTTTTTTAGAGGACAAACCATATTTTGGGAATTAATGATGGTTTTTGAATCAGATTTGGAACCCAAAAAACTTGTCCGCTTGTAATGCAAACATGATTGACAACTTTTTACAATCACCTATCGCATTATTAACACAAGGGCCACGATTATATGACCTTCTAGATCTTCCGACTTCTCTCCAAATGATTTTTTCCTTAATAACAGATCATGAAGTTTTCTCTCAGAGAAAATTTATATTTAAACCCACCTATATATAAACTTTGTATCAAAGTCCATGAAATACTGATAGATATTTCACGTACAACTAGCTGTGTAGTACTTGAGTAAAGCGTTATTAATGAAATGATTAAAAATTCGGATTTGGATCTAGGCGGTTCTCGGATTCGGATTTGGCTAATGGCTGGCTAAAAGCGTTTTCCTTTTGTCATACCAGTAGATTTGTAATGCAGTGAGCAGCCAAGGAGACTGCTATGCACATAGGTCTTCTGATGGACCCGTCGTGGAGGGTTACAGAGGGATAGTAGTCATCTGGGTTACCAGAGGCTAATAGGCTTGGAAAAACAATTTGTCAGTGTAATTCGCAAATTTGTCAGTGTTTTTGTTATGTTAGGTGAGGTGAAAGAATAATATTTTTGTTGTTGACGCCTAAATACTAAATTTTTTATAAATATAATAGAGATACGCAGTTTGTGAACTGATTTTTTGATAGAAAATTGGAGATACGCTTTTTCTATAAACAAATATTCTTTTTTTCTACATGAAATAAAAATTCATACAGGTTGGCTTTTTTGTTCACAATAAATAACACTAAATTCACTGCTCAAGTCGCAAATTATTAGGTCTACACAAAAATTAAGGCACCAGTGACTGAGCTAAAAATATTTAACCCTGAATAACTAAAAAATAAGATTAAATTCTTAACAAAACTTAAAACCAGAAGCTTACAAAATGTACAGGCCGCTACTTATCTGAGGTAGTTGATCATATAATGCATGGTACTCATGAGGTAAACTTTTTTTTTAGCTGCTGTAAATGTTCATATTTTTACTTTACCTATACTACGCATTTGAGGTTTGCAGGCAATCTGACTGGAAATTCTCCATTCCAATTCTAAATGTTTTAATTTAAAAAAAAAACATGTTTTTCCTAGTGTACTTAATTGCTTTCAAGTCAGTAGTTGACTTGAGGATCTCCTACTCTTTTTCCAGGTCGTATGGATGTAGTAAAACATATGTTCTGCTCTACGTTCTTAAAGAAATCATGTGACAAATACTATACATTATAAGGATTTTTTAAACATGCTGTTTTGCAAATCATAACGTAATCAGCAGGTACGTTAATTCTGGACTTTCGAATCATCCTTTCTATCGTTGAATGCATGCTGTCCGCCTCCATCTGACTGTGACCCTTCTGCAGGTATTTTTGTATTATGGTTATGTCTTTTTCAATTGTCAAGTTAAAAAGGGCATTTGCCAACACACAATTTCTGTTTTGGGCTGCGCAGCCATTACTATAAAAAATATAGTCCGATTTTTAGAACAGGCTTCAATTTTTCTTTTTAGAAAATTTACTATTATTGTTGTAAACTCATTGGCTGTTACCCTACCTTCTGTTTCATTCCACAAGAAACACTCACCTTGTTGACGCATTAAATTGTAAATCGTAAAATTGTGTACGATAAGTTTAGTCTTATAATGAAGGGAGCTCTGATTCTCACATTTGACTTTGGGCAAAGTAACACAGACTGCAAGTCCATAGCAAAAACTTCATTATCGGATTCTTTGTCATTAGTCTTTTCTTGTCGTGCTTCGTTTTTCAAAATAAGGTGAAAATCGTACACTTCTTGCGAAATATTTTTCGTTTTAAAAGCCACACAAATATCACATCTGTCCTTTTTAGGCTGGTATAAAGATAAATTTTGCTAATCAAAAATTGTAGAAAAGGTTGCTCGAGACATTGGTTGTATGTTATTTTCTTCACAAAAATCCTTAAAGTAAGCTCTATAAAGTTGCGATTTTGAGTACCATACTGTTTTTAAATATAGCTTCGTGGTATTTGCTCTGCAATAGTGGGACTCAAGTTTCGCCAATCTGGCAAAAAAATAATTTTTTTAATTTCCAGTTCACTTTTAGGTTGATTCTAAACCCGCTCATTTTTTATTGCAGTTTCTTTAGCCCACTTCTTTATTACGATTTCTTTAACACAGAGCGTTTTCAAAAACATCTTTTTGCATACTCTTGTTCGATTGTAACCATCTTTTAAATAAAACTCAATGGATGTCTTCTAGATATTTCCTGCTCTCCTCTTCGTCTTGATGTTGATTTTACTACTAAAAGTGTGTTCACATAGGTTCTTTTCTCACTCAGCTCTTTCTCCAATTTTTTTTAAATATTTCTTAAATACAAACATTTTAATTTAGTGTTGCCGTTTCTATTTAACTTCCAGTTACACCGAGGTTTTAGTTTTTTGGCACATCTTTCAATATTGTAATTCCATCCATCATTTTTTTCCTTTGTACAGGGTGAGTTTTTCAAAGCGCGGAGTAGTATTATGCATTGATGATATTATTTATCGATGACGTGCTCCTGGACTATTATTTGGTTAAGCATTCTTCACATTTTAAAAATATTTTGGACTATACAGAGTGCTCCGAAAAAGCAGGGCACTACAAACGTTAATTTTTTTAAACGGAACACCCTGTATTGCAAAACATTTTTGAATTCTTTGCGTAATTACCAATCTTTTTTGATAATGGTTTAATATGCCAAAAACTAATAGTTTAGGAGATAAATCAAATTTTGTTAAAAATTTAGAATTTGAACGCATCTCTTTAATATTAAAATTTAGCACCTAAATTTTGAATACAGACTTAATTTTTATCATCAGAAGTAAAATAAAGTTACTTTGATATGCGTGCTATGTAAAATTATTCATTTTGTTATACAGGGTGTTTTTTTTGAAAGGCCAAACTTGCCCAACTTTAAATATAAAAATCTCTCTTATTTTAAATGAAACACCCTGTATATTTTCATGTCATCTAATAGCTTACTTAAGAGCCTATAAATTTTATTAATAATATTCTATCCCTATCTCTAATAGTTTTTGAAATATACTTATATTTCTTCATTTCGTGTTATTTTTTTCTTATAAAATGAAACAAATTTATGGACGTTTCTTTTTATTAAATTCACTTATTTTTATATAATAAAAGTTAATTTCTGTTCAACAAATGTTCAAAGATATGTCCTCCTTGTTCGATACAAATATTAATTCTTTTCATTATATTTTGTCGAGCATAGTATAACATTCCTGGTGTTACGGTTTGACAGGCATCCCTAATTCTAATAATCATATCCTCCCTTGTAGTTGGTTTTGTTGCATAGACTTTATCTTTGAGATAACCCCACAGAAAGAAATCTAGCGGCGTAAGATCGCAAGACCTTGGCGGCCATGCAACAAATCCTCCGCGACCAATCCATCTTTGAGGATATTCTTGATCCAAATATTCCCTTACTTGCACGATGAAAATGGGGAGGCGCACCATCTTGTTGAAACCACATACTTTGCCGTTCCTGGAGATTGACTTCTTCTAATAATTCAGGCAATTGCTGCTGTAAAAATACTCGATATGAATGCCCATTCAAAGGTTCATTAAAAAAATATGGTCCAATTATACGGTTATTATGGATGCCGCACCATACATTAAGGGACCAATGATTCTGGTGCTGAACCTCACGTACCCAATGAGGGTTCTCTGTTGCATAATAGTGCATATTATGCCTATTGACAGCACCATTGCTTTTAAATGTCGCCTCGTCGGAATACATAATATAGTTAACAAAATTTGGATTCATTTCAATTTTGCGAAGTAACCATTCACAAAAAGTTACACGTAGCTGAAAATCTTGATTGTGAAGTTCTTGATGCAACTTAATGTGATATGGATGGTATTTATATTTCCGTGTTGTCCGGTTTACCGTTGTCTGCGAAACATCAGAAAGTAAGGCTAACCTACGGCTACCAATGTGGGGATCCTCCTCAATTTGCAAAAGAATTTCAAGTTCTTTACCTTCATTTGCCACCCTATTAGCAACATTACGTTTTGGCAGATCCACGCTACCAGTCGTCATAAATCGGTCCATAACAACGCGAAAACTGCGGGAATCGGGTGTGCGCCGTTGAGGATATTTTTCTCTATATAGCCTTTGAGCTAGCAGACAATTTTTATTTGCTTCACCCAAAACAAAAATCATATCAATAAATTCATTTCTTGAATAATTCATTTTTAATATTGAAAACAAATATCTAAAAAACACCTTAAAACAAATCTAACTATTAATCTCTAATTAACTAATGTAACTGTCTTTTTGTTATTGAGATTTTTTTCATTTGTTTCCACGGCGCCTTGATGGATACATAAAAAATACGAGGTGCTTCAAAACTTTAAGTCGGCATTGTCAGTTTTTACAGGAGAAAAACAGAAAAATCCATGATATCTCAAAAACTGTTAGATATAGAGATAGGACATTATTAATAAAATTTATAGGCTCTTAAGTAAGCTATTAGATGACATGAAAATATACGTGTTTCATTTAAAATAAGAGAGATTTTTATATTTAAAGTTGGGCAAGTTTGGCCTTTCAAAAAAAACACCCTGTATAACAAAATGAATAATTTTACATAGCACGCATATCAAAGTAACTTTATTTTACTTCTGATGATAAAAATTAAGTCTGTATTCAAAATTTAGGTGCTAAATTTTAATATTAAAGAGATGCGTGCAAATTCTAAATTTTTAACAAAATTTGATTTATCTCCTAAACTATTAATTTTTGGCATATTAAACCATTATCAAAAAAGATTGGTAATTACGCAAAGAATTCAAAAATGTTTTGCAATACAGGGTGTTCCATTTAAAAAAAATAACTTTTGTAGTGCCCTGCTTTTTCGGAACACCCTGTATAGTCCAAAATATATTTAAAATGTGAAGAATGCTTAACCAAATAATAGTCCAGGAGCACGTCATCGATAAATAATATCATCAATGCATAATACTACTCCGCGCTTTGAAAAACTCACCCTGTACTTAAACCCCTTTTCTCTATTCTGGTAGTTTATTTGTTTCTTCCATTTCTTTTATGTGTTTCGCTTCTATTAGATCTGGAACGCTTCACTGGTACTTCTGGGGTTATTTCACTTTCTTCCAAATCTCCCTCAACGTCTATACTCTCAGATTCTGCATCAGTAGTTGAATCTCCTTCCATTTCTTCTTGGCTAACGATGTAATCGGGGTCTTCCACCATCTCATTGTCTTGACCGATTGTATTCATACCTTCGCTGCTAATGATGAATGACTCTCCATAGGAAATTTCATTATTAAACATCTTTTCAGTTTCTGTAGCATAATTCACGAGGTCATCAGGGCATGTTTTGCTGCTCACTATTAATTTGAATTATAATAACTTCATCATCATTATTACTCTGAGTAGTAGATAAATAAGGAGGTATAATAACTGTATCTTCATTAGAGGGTTCCAACTTTCGGGAATTGAAATGGTCTCAGTGACTAACTTTGACAGTCTCTTTAAAAGGTTCATCATTTTGTCTATCCTCTTAGCCATTTATGTAAAAGAAATTAAACTTGTATTATTTGATTCCAACTTGTTTAATAGAAAAAGAGCAACAATTTTATACACGTTTCTCAATTCCACACAGGTGGTTCGTTTAAAAATTATCACTTAAACTTTTTTTATCACTTAAAATGTTAAACTATTCGTTTAAAATTAATTACTTATAATTCATTTAAAAATGATCATTTAAAAGAAATTAGAAGTTTTTTTAATTAGCTTTTAAAAGCTTTTATTTTATTGCAAGCAAGAAATTTTATACATTATTTTTAATGAGAATTAATCTTATCTGTACAAATTTTACTGGTTACTAGCTGAAAAAAACCTAAAATAGTTAATCATTTAGAGTGTAAAGTAATAATATTTATTGCAGAAATATTCGTAATTTCTCTTAGATTTGTTTATCCTCCTTAACGCAAAATGCATATCTTTTCAGAAAAACAAATAACGGTTTAAAACAGGTATTTCTAAAACATTGCTCAAAAGTATTAATTATTAAATTATAGACTTACCCCCTTCAAAATTGTCTAAAAAACACCCGAACTTTAAGCAAAAATGCAAGGATTTTAGAAGTAAACCGACGAGCACTCAGTTATTCTTGTATCAAACAATGGCACTGGCTGGAGATACGTATTTCGCCCGTCAAAAATTTGAAGCGCGGAGATTTCTAGACCAACTTCTTTTCAAATACGATTGATGTTCTGGATATAGGCATTTTTCAGACAATAGATATGATATTGTACCATTAGATGGCGCAATAATTCATATTTTAGAAAAAATGGAGCTACGCACTTTGCGAAGCTAGTATATTATAGTTTACGGACTTGTCAATAACCGAATTTTGAGTTTTAAGCGCCGTAGTTGTCTGGTTAGTCAGGTAGAGGACCCACCTATTTGTGCCTTAGCCTGTCATGCCATGTGCTTTCGTCCAACTGAAGGTCCACTTGTCCAATAGACTCTTTATTGATGCAATTGTTAGACATTTAGCTATACCGATTATGAGTTCAGGCGCCACCGGCCGTTTCGCAGATCCCAGTCTAGCAAGGAGGTGCACTTACCCGTTTTCGGCATAGCCTGAATGGCCAGGCACCTGGACAAGCTGAACCGTAGAGCCCACCTTCACCACTTCCTCTAGGACCTTTATGCACTCCTGTACGATGAGCTTGAAGCTTATATTTACATTGATACGACTGTATTGCGGTATCAAAAGCTTCAGCCTGGAAGATAGTAGCGAACTCCCCCAGCGAGTATGCCCTGCTAGTATGTGGGACCCCACTACAGAGCCCTGCATCAGATCTACTATTTATTCTGAAGCTGTATAGAGATGATCCCCCTGTTTAAGTTCTGCCACTCCTTTTTGCCTACGATGTGGGGTCACAAAACCCTTTCAATTCACTGTCTCATTCCTGTACGGCCTATGACCAGATTTTTACATTATTCGTCTCACCAGCCCGTAGTTCACTAAGGACATGTAGTCTATGAGCAGTCTTTATTGCCTTAAAGTGCACCACAAGGTCTAGGAGTGGACGGCTCAACAGAGTCTCAAGCGTGGAAGCCGTTTACATGGAACACGCCATGCTAAGACATGCAAGGCATTGGACTCTATCTAGTTGTGACCGAATTTTCGCTTTTTCCGTACATGGCCACCAGATAATAAAGTGAGAACGTGAGAAGACGTTTGACAATAGATAAATAAATCCAGTAAGGGATCTTAGCGGTCAGACCCAAGGTGTTTTCGAAAGCCATCCTGCGAGTCCATAGCGAACAGGTGGCTTTCTAGTTTGATGAGTTCTTTCATAGCCACGAATTTAAACGAAAGAAAACATTAAGTAGGCTGAAAAGTAAAAAATAACAAGTGCCATACATAAATAGATTGAAGCAGCTCTTGACCTTTAAAATTATGCTCTTTTTAATACTTTCATATTTGTGTCTGAATACCTATTGACTTTCTGGAGATCAGAAAAGTTTCAGCTCATTGGGTTTTGCATACAGCAATCCAGAAAAGGAAAATTTAGTGAATTTATTTTGAAAATATCCTTTTTGAAAGCTTGACCCTTTGTATATAAGTATATTGATGACGAAGTTGGAGTAGAGCCCTTCCCCTCGTTTAAAAATATGGGAGCTTGTGGCTAATTAAAAGCTTAAAATTTTGTTGCACTAACTATATACAGGATTACTACACATAAAGTTACAGGCGAGATGTTGCAACGCCGCTGCCGCTACAGGTCGCTGGTGTTCAAGGTTCGAGCTCAATCATTTTAAATTTTATTTTAGTAAACGTCTAACGTCTGTAAGGACGGTATCTCTTGCGGAAAAATTTAAAAAAAATATTACGCGATATTGGGATAATATTTTTTTAAAAGGAATTACATGTGTAAAACCCGCATAGGTGCGTAATTACAATACTTTTATGCTATGCCTTGCATATTGAAAATTATAGCGTTGTTCTTGTTAAAATAAAATCCTAAATAATAAACCTAACAAATAATTCTTTAAGTAAAAGGCTCAAAAAAAGCCTCCTTTAGTTAGACAAAAAGTTAGCCTATCTTAAAAGCCGTCTTTTACTTCCAAAAGAGTTTGAGGTAAAATGAAATTGGCAGATTCACCTATTTTCTTTCTAAACTCCTCTAAATTCGTTGGCCTACTATTATGATATTTATAAATAGCCTCCTTAAGATAACCCCACAAATAAAAGTCATTTGGTGACAAATCGGAAGATCTTGAAGGCCATTTAATATTGCCAGTCCCACTAATAAGGCGGTTAGAAAAAGTATTTGTTAAAAATTATTTTACTCTGACCGCATTACGAGCAGTACAGTCATCTTGTTGAAAAAAAACTGATCTCAGGTCTATATCAGGGAGGAGCTGAATGACATGAAGAACTTGGTTTTTTAGCAACCGAAGGTATTTTTCGACGTTCAAAGTACCATCAAGGAAAAATGGCCCAATAATATGGTCGCCCAAAATATCAGCCCAAACATTCAACTTTTGAGAGTACTGACTACAGAACTGGAAACTTCTGTGCTGGTTTTCCTGAGATCAGTAATTAACAATAGAATGATTGTGTTTATAATGCAATGGAACAGAAAAACTCACCTGAAAACAAAATATTTTCAAAAAATTTTTATTTTATTTACGTTTTTCATCATGGTTTCACAAAAGTACCATTCTTCGCCACTGGTCTTTAAAAAACACCTCCTGAGTTCTGGAATATTTAAAACATTTGTATCCATGTTTTTTTCCAAATACTTGTCACAGTTTTATGGTGCATATCCTGTTCTTTTCCAACACTTCTGCTCGATTGTGTTGAATCGAAAACTAAAGCACTACAAACCATTTCTTCCCATCATTCTCCTGGACTCTCAATAGGTGGTTCTTGAGGCTAAAAGATCTAGAAGTCTCAAAATTTGACACGACATTTAACATAGTTTTAGCACAAGGAATCGGTCTATGTTCAAATTTTCCTGGCAATAAATCGCTGCTGAGAATAATTGTATACTAGAATACTGCCGAATTACCTCCATAAAACCATTCAATCAATTGAACTTTTTCGGATAGGGTACAAACAGCCAGAATGATAAATATTAAAAAAAAATTAAAATAGCGCTTTAAGACTTAAAGGCTAGCGTCCACTATACGGATCGCATCAGGCCTAATCGCAACGCAATAATACTCTCACGTGGAAACAAATGAGAATGCGTCCACTCGAGGCGCGTCGCATCGGGGCGGAACGCAACGGATTTTTGCTTTGCCTCATAGGCGGATTTTTGCGGACGGCACGTTGCGACCCGTCTCAAGTTAACGTAGAGCGATAGCAGCACAAACGCATTTTAGTATTTTTGGTTAATTCTTTATTGCTTTGCCCACAAATTAACTAGGAAATTAATTAGAAATGGACGAAGAATTGCTTATATCATTAGTGTCCCAGTATAGGGAACTGTACGACACGGGAGATGTGAGGTACCACGAGGAACAAAGGAGAAACAGTATATAGCAAGAAATTGCATATATTGTTTCTCCTCTGTTCCTATGTATACTTATGTACTTACCCCTTAATTTAATGAAATATATATATTTAATACAATTTAATGAAATTAAGGGGTAAGTACATAGGTATTTCAGACGCATTTATTTACCTAATTAACTAATAATATGTCAGATACTTGATACAGTTTAAACTTGTCCCGAATACTGAGAACAAGTTGTGTTGCATTTCCACCAAAGTGTGGTAAATTCACTAATCCTTCCAATGTTTCATTATTTTCTTTTAAATCGTCTTGTAACCCCACATTGGTAATTAAAAAGTTATGTAAACAACACGTTGCTACCACTACAATGTTAATATGTTCAGGGGTCATGGATAATCGTCTTTCGTATATTCCAAACCTTCTGCATAGTATGCCAAACGCATTTTCACTGACCCGTCGTGCTCGGCTTAGCCTAGAATTAAACACTTTCTTCTCTTCAGAGGCTAAAGTCTGGTTACCAGGATATGGTCTCATTAAATGCCTTCTCAAAGGAAATGCTGCATCTCCAATGATAACATGAGGCATAGCATCTTCAGTGCCAGGAAGTGGTTTGTCATGAGGAATGTTCAGTCTATTCTCTGCTAGCGCTTTTCGGAAATTGGAATTCGAAAAAATATTTCCATCGGAGTTTTTCCCTAGGCCGCCCATGTCGACCACCAGAAATTTATAATCGGCGCCTACCAAAGCTAATAAAACAACACAAAATGTTTTTTTATAGCCAAAGTATTTTGATCCACTTTTTGCGGAACATTCTATAACAACTTGTTTCCCGTCTAACGCACTTATACAGTTGGGAAAATTCCATTTATTCCAAAACTGACTAGCTATTGTTTCCCATTGTTCTTCCGAAGGTGTGTTAATTTTCATTCTCTGCCATATTGCTGTACAAGTTTCGTAGACTATAGCTCTTACAGTCTTTTCTCCTAAACGAAAACTGAAAGCAAGTGATCGAAAAGAGTTGTCAGTCGCCAAAAACTTGGAAAAAAATTTAATTATTAGTGTTTATACCCGCAAAAAAAAATGAATATTGTTTATTTAATATATCCATACATTTTCTTTTTAGCATACGAATGTCGGGACCGCTGGAAAAGGCTAAGAGACAACTTTAGGCGCGCAAAAAATTTGCGAAAAACCAAGAGTGGACAAGCCGCTACAAAGAATAAGCCTATTAAATATGAGAAAAAAATTCAATTTCTAACTTGTTATTTGGAAACTCAGGAAAAATGTTTAACAAACAATTCGAGACAGTCGAGTGATGATGAATAAGCTGTGCTTGATAACATGTCGCCACCATCTACACCAGGGTCCCAATCCCAAATGAGTTCCAATTTAACTGCTTCATGTTCAAAAAAAAAGAAAGTACAGGACGAATATGGCCAGTCCTCAACCTCGGCAAAAACACTGTTTCAGTCCTATATTAAGAAAAAGTATGATCAACCTCGCCAAGAACCTGACACAGTTGTTGACTTTTTTACTAATTTGGGGCGTATAGTGAAAACTTTTCCTGAAGACATCCAAATTCGTGTGAAAGGTTCCGTCTTTAAAATTATAAATGACGCTGAATTGGAAATGTTACAGCGAAAAGCAAGCCATGAACAATATTTTAATCGTCCTACTGTGCGGAGCCATTATCAAGAACCAGTACGAATGCCCGTGTTACAGACAGGTCAAATTGCAACGACTGGATCAAATACTATGGTCCAAAGCAATGAACTTAGTTATTCGTTAGGATCGCAAGTTTATTCTCCAGTTTCACCTAGACAATCCTCACCAGTCGCACAAGCTGGACCAGCTGATCACGCAAACAAAACATATATGCAGATGGGAGAATTTCTAACGTTCCCTGAACGTTGATGTTAGTAGACTAAAAACCTAATACATTTATATAGAAATTAGAATAAAATGTAGTAAGTATAAAAAATTTGAATTAAAGTTTATCATCGCAGAAATAATAGTTTTTGATTTCATGCCGTGGAACATTAAAAAATGAGCTATGATCACTTTGCATAAAATTATTCTGATGCATGTTTCTTAATAAGCATACTACTTACCTGAGACAGACAGCCAGTCGTTCGTATGGCTCTACTGGTTCTCTAAATTTAGATTTTTGTTTCATAAAGTCGTTATTTAAAATATACAGTAATTCTTCAAATTTTTCTTCTGACATACGAAAATATTCAAAAAATTTTGTAGGGTCTTTTTTCAAATCTGGAATTAAATGGTGAAATTCTCCGTATAGTTTTCTTTGCCTGCATATATCGTGAACCCACATTTTATGTTTAGGTTTCTTTTTTTCCGTTTTTTCTTCCTCTTCCAGCAATATTTGAAACAGGAACAACTCTTCATCAGACGTATCTATTTCCATTTCAGGACTTTTTTATCAGTTCAATGATTAAAATAACTCAGATTTCAATAGTGTCGAAAACGCTCGTCCTACCCCATCTACAATAAACACAAAAACGACTAAACTGAAACTGGCTAAACATACAGTATACCTAAAAATATCCGTCTTGCTACGTCTATAGTGAACGCAGTTGCAAGAAATGCGGCCCGGTCCGCCCCGCCGCGATCCGTCTGAAGTGGACGCTAGCCTTAACAGTGCACTATGTAATCACACAGCAAAACGAAATCTGCTGATGCTGCCGTGTCGAACATAGCAAATCGGACGACCGAAATCCGCCGCGCCGCTTATCAACCAGAAAGTAAACGTGAAGCGGTGTTGCCACTTATAATGCCTATGTGTAGTCTTCTATTCGCCAACCTGCATATTTAATCCACCCCTATGCTTGAACTTACTATAATACATTTTTTGATGGACCAACTTATTTGTGTCCAGAAATTCTGAATTTTGTTTAATACGCTCGCAAACTTATTTCCGTTTTTCCATTTTAGAATATTCTCTTCTCTATCGGAAGTGCCTTTTTGTATTACGTCAATCATTTCAAACTGTACAGTTCATTTTGCGCCAGTCACAGTAAGGCTCAAAAGGTGCTGCATCCAAGTGAGTCTTAACCAGGGTACTTAAAAAACTGATAACATTTAAACTTTAAATAATTCTTGTAGATGAAGGCAATCAGGCTTTGCAAGAGTTTCTTGCGTCCAGAAACCCGAAACAACAACATTCGTCGACGTTAGAATCGTACTTGATCAAACCTATTCAAAGGATTTTAAAATATCCACTTTTGCTTCAACAACTTCGTAATTTGACTGATCCCAGTACCGATGAACATCAACATTTAGTGGGTAAGTAAACATTCGTTATTAGCTGAATTATTTGACATATTTCTGATTTACTTTTATTATTATCAATTATTATTATGTTAATTTATATACAATTATGTTATTTTAATTCACTTATTTAATAAAGTCTTAAAAGGCCCATATTTTTATACATCTATTTAAAATTGTTACTAAAACTATAATCATTAACATATCTTCAGCCCTCTTTCTTATTTTGTTAACTGTGTTAGATTTTTCTTTTAAAATAATAAATATTTAGGTTAAACCTTTATCACACAGATGACTTTGAATGTTTCATTCTTAAATCTGAATATAGAGGTATTGTAGCTGATCTGGATTCGAACTGTTCATATTACCTTTTATAACTTTTCTTTCTAATTTGGTTTTCTAATTACCTTGCTATATATATTAGGTACCAGCTGAGGGATTTGTGAAACATTTGTGAATTTTAGAATAGATATTCAATAACCATTACTTTAGAAGTTGGTTATTAAGTCGATAAAAACTCATGGTTAATCTTTAGTAACAACAACCTTAGTCTTCACTTGTCCATTTGTTTATCTTTAGGTAGACATTGCCATAATACAATTATTATATGTCGGGAAAATAGTATTTTGGTTTATATATATTTTGGTCTATCACTTAATAAAATGTTATATACAGTCGGTCAGGCATGATTCCAATAAGATCTGTTTAGTTTCCTCTTATATTATCCGGCACCACCTGTATTTCGTTTGAAGAGCTGCCAAAGTTTTGAAAGATGAGGTTGTGTAGTTAGTCTTTGTCCCATAAAATTTATGTACAGGCCCGGCCGGTTGAAAGAGAACGACCTGAACGAGTTTTTCGTAACTTTTCGTACCGGGCGCGGCAACGTCGCGCTGGGCCGACTCCCAGATAAAGTAGCGGATAGTAGAAATTTACGACTGTAGGAATAAAACCATAAAATGCAAATATCTTTGTGCCTTGTGGCATCTTGAAGCAAAAAAGAAATATTTTGATTTAAATTTCGATTATTCTCTGAATGTTTTAAATAATTTGGGTAAAAGAAAAAGTGTGTAAGTATAAAATAAATAAAATTCGTATAATTTTATATTATATAATATATTAATATTTCGTATAGCCACCCACCTTCAGCTATTATAACTTACTGAACTCTCCTGCTCATTGAACCTATTAGTTGGCAGCAGAGATCATGAGTTGCTACTTCTTCCCAGGTTTCTTGAATTTTCTGCCATAACGCATTCTTATTTTCAGGTAGGAAATTCTCCATCGACCTTACCGTGCTACCCCATATGTTTTCTATAGGATTTAAATCGGGACTCTTCGCCGGCTATTCTAGCTTTTCGACATTGTTTTCGGTAAACCACTCGCGAACAATATTTGCTGTGTGTACAGGAGCGTTGTCCTACTGAAAAACGAATCCCTCAGGATACATTTCTCTGGCACTTTGTATCAATCCTCCTTCAAGCACTTCACAATAACGATCTGCTGTGAATCGGCCATCAATTTTCCAGCAGATTCCGGGTCCTCGGTGGCTGATCCAAGCCCATATATTTACGGAAAAATGCCCACTTCTTCTGGGTGACACAAATCTTTCGTCATATCTTGAACTCGTCGAAGGTCTGTATACTTTAACTTTGCCGTTGTAATTATTTTGGAACATCTTTTCATAACTCTCTCCCAATAACCCATCGGTAAGCGATTAAACTGTTGGCATATCTGCAACTGGACTTCTTTATTAGTTTCGGTTAACTCAATCTGGTTGCTGACTGTCCGACATCTCAGATTGCTTGCAGCTAATCTTTTTCGGGCAGTTTTAACACTTGCTGGGAATGTTGTGGTAGACAGGGCTTCAACGGCGGATTTAAATGGATTTTCTCGGAAAAAATCAACCAGTCGTTGATCTTGTTGGTCCGAAGTAATTTTTATATTCCCCCCTCGATGTAGGTTTTCCACACTTTTGGTTTCTTCAAATTTGCGTTTTAACTTGAAAATGGTGTTTTTGGATATACCAAATTCATCAGCCAGTCGAGAAATGGACCAACCATTTTCTAATTTGGCTATTTGGTGCTTAACGGAATCACTTAAACGAGGCATAATCAACACTTTAATAACTCTTTGGAACCACGAAAAGGACTAAATAAATTAAGCCCACTTACCCTGGTATTTATAAAAAGGACTGGAACCAGGTATTACGTATTCATAATACAATATCATAAAAAAGTATTGTAAATTTTGGGAAATGATCGAGGGTAATTCCCTAAATTTATTTATTTTAAGTACAGGTAGCTAATCCTCTAGGTGCCTCGGTGCTCTTATTTCATTATATTTATAGTAATACTAACACAATAAAATTCAAGTCATTTAGTAGGTCTACCTGACTTATATTACCTAATAAACAAAATTTGTTTGTGCCTGTAATCCAACATCGTAGCCCGAAAGTCGCCTATCTTGTAGCACAGATGACACAGATTAATTAATTGTTTATTAGGATTACTGATATACTGATAAACCCATATTGGTTTTAAAATAATATCCGCTTAGCGGAATTTATCTGCGAGTCGGCTCAGCGCGACGTTGCCGGCGCTGTGCGCCCGGTACGAAAAGTTACGAGAAACGCGTTCAGGCAACACCCACTCAAAGACAAGGCCTTAGTGCTTGGCGCGTGACGTCATCGATGTGGGCCACCGATTTTTAAAAACCAAGGGATTTCATATGCTAATATCTCAATATTTGGCTTATTTTAAAAATGCTAGGAATAGAATAGAGTTCAGGAAACATTCAAAGGTATGTTTTAGTTCTGGTTGAATGTCAGGTTAAATATTATGGTGTAATATTAAATGCAGAATCCCAACTCCCCTACATCTGCACCAAAATTCAACATATGTATTTAGGTATTTATAATAATTTTTTTATACCACCAAGTAGTAAAAAATGTTATATTATATACACATAAATACATATATTGACTTTAAAAGCCTTAAAAGTTGATCAAACTCCAGTTCATGTGATTTTTTAATTGCAGAAAAAGAAGCACATTTTTTCTTCGAAGTGTCAAAATCAGGAAAATAAATTTTTTGGTCTGGTTTAGAGTTAAGCCAATTATTAAATACACATTAAAATAAGTGAACTGTGTCAAATAGGTAAAATAATGGTCTCTGATTATCTATGGGATGAGGATAAACAATGCTAAGTTGGTCTGCAGTTGAAAAATGACTCATGATTTTCCCGTTAATGGCATTATTATCACTTATAACACAAAAAACTATGTACCCAAGCTCCTCTAAATTTTCAATAATTGTCTTCATAAAATTATGAAGTATGTCTGATGTAATTTTGGAGATGGGAGCTATGTGAACTACTTCCTTAAAGCTGGAACACACACTTGTAATCATAAAAGTAAATGCCGAGGAAGCTAGAGACTTATTATTGACTGATGTTCCAGTGATATTACCGCCTTTATCGTCCATGTAAGGGTCAATATGAATTTCATCAAAAAGTAGTGTCACAAATCTCTCATGATCCTTTAGTAAACTAAACACATTTTGGGCATAAGTTAAAAACATTTTTTTCTTCATCTATGTGGGGATCAGTCATGTGTTTGTTACAAATACCCATTATAGTTTGAGGATGTGGTAGAATTAGGGATCCATACCTAATTTCTTAAATACTTGTACGCATGAGGACTAATAGTATAGATTATAGAAGTCAAAATTATTGGACTACTTGAATATCTGTACCTTTCCTTTGCAGTTGTAAGCAAAGCTAATTGTTCACAAATAAAATCTAAGGCACATACTATTTTGTTGTCTTCAATGTTTTCAAAACTTTTTAGTATATTTGACACAAAATCGAACACACATTTCATTTTATTTATGTCATTTGATGGTTTGACATGATCGAGAATAGTATTGCCAAGGGAATTGGTAGCAGTATTTGGATTTAAGTCACAGTCGGGGTTGTCATTATTGGTAACATTTTCCTCCAAAGGCACGGTAATAATAGTAAGGTCTATTGCTTCAGGTATTGCATATAAATCATCTAAACTATGGGAAGTATATGGAGTTTTAAATTTCGATGTTAAAACACAAACTGGCTCGCTATATAAAAAAGTTTCTTAATTCAAGGGCTTTTGTTAAATTCAACTCGTCAATATTTTTAAACCTTTCATCTTTACTTTTAGCTGTGGTTTTAGTAATTCTATTGTAAAAATTGTACCTGTGTTGGAATCTTGAACTTAAGTACTCTTTATTATACTACCTTCAGGAAAATGAGCTTCACATACTTTGATGTTATTTGTGGGCTCAAAGTCATCTCTGTGTATGGGCTTTTACCCATTTCGCCTTAGATTTATATCCTTAGGAAAATTGAAGACATGCATTTTAGGTCCGTTTTTATAGTTTCCGTTACAACCCGGAACACAACACTTTTGAAGCATATTTACACTTTGGTATTAACTAGCCGAACTAGGAGAAAAACATTAAATTAAACACGAACTAAAGTAATAAAGTCTGATATAAACAAATAAAACCGCGGCGCGCCGGAGAAGAGAACCTGTTTTTTCGAGGATTTTTCTAGTCCGAAAATACATTTTGTGATTTAAAAGTACGCGAAGGGTTTATATAAATATAACATACACGTTTTGCGGAAATAAACAGTTCCGATTTTAGAAAAAAACACAAAAATGAGCTAATGTTTACTGCGGATCTCGTCAGAAATACCGGCAACCACAGAACATAAATATAAACAACCTAACCTCTCGTTTCATCAGGTGGCACAACTAGTAGATGCGCCACTGCCAGATTTATATAGAAAGAACTCCTATTGGCAAGTAACAAGGCATTAGATAAATGATAAAATTTGAAAAAATACAAGTTTAAATTATAAAAAGAGAAATAAGGATGCACTCTTTTTTAACTAAATTGTAAAGTAAGAGCAGTTAGAGATGTAGATTTAATTATTTTAAGATAGTAATAAAGCATCCTAACGTTCACGGCAATCTGCAAAGTCTGGCAGTGTTGTAGGCAGCCTTCCGTGGACGAACAACGGCAGCATCAACAGCTGAATTCACCCGAAGTGCATGGCCCAAACGCGTGACGTCACGAGCAAAATTTTTTGGAGCGCTTTGTCTATTTGTAGAGGTGTTATTGGTTTAGGTCGTTCTCTTTCAACCGGCCGGGCCTGTACATGTTCTACTGATTCAAGAGTCGGGAAAGTCTTGAAAAAGTTGGCTTAAGCATTTTTTCGGGTAGTTCATAGTAACTCTAGCAATAGGCATTATTTTGCTGAAAAATTGAATCGCAAAAAACTATAAGTGATTTAGTATAACGTAACGGACCTACTATCTTGTATCTTACTAAAAAACAACGACTTAGCAGGAGTGTAGCATAACGCACAAAGTGCATGCGGTCGCGTTGCCTTATTTCGCCTTTAATCACCTCTCTATGCGTATTAATTGATGCCCCATATATTATTTATTGACCCCCCTCTACATAGGTTAGGTGAAAACTAAGAAAAAGCTTTATGCAAAAATTTTGGAGTTTCATTTTATATTTTTGAATCCGATGCCAATTTTTTTTTCTTTGAGAAATGTCAAATTTTGACTGATGGTCAGTTTTTTCTTATGAATAATACCCTAGTTAAAAAGAGCCAAATTTTCTGATTTCAAATATATATAGTTTAGCTACTTTTAATTAAACCATTTTGGCAATATCGGGCTCCAAACTTTAAAAAATGATATATTGAATATCTTGTTAAACTGTCCATTGTTATTGTTTGACGTTTATAGAAAATAAATGATTGAGAAGACATTATCATTTTGCCGTTTTGTAAGATAAGTGAATTAAGTAGAAACAATAATACCTTAAGATTTAATATTTAGTTTTTTTCTGGCAAGGATATTTTATTTTAATAATTGGTTAACTTTAAATTAAATCCAAATAATTATAACTGCTCTACATGACCACCACGATTATTAATACAATTTGTATAATCTTGTTCAACTTTTTGTATTGTATTAACTATAAATTGTTTTTGATTTTGGTTAATATAGTTTATAATAGAATTATTTGTTTTCTAATAAATGTCAAACGATAACAATGCACCGCCTATCAAGATCTTCAATATTTAACTTTTTTAAAGTTTGGAGCCCGATATTTCCAAAACGGTTTAATTAAAAGTAATTAAACCATATACAGGGTGTTTGGAAGGTGAGTAGCCAAGCGGAAATGGTGAATAGGTGAGGTTACTGGCTATTTAAAACGCATAGTATTTTTTTTGTTTTTCCTCAAATTTAAGGAGTAATATATTTTTTCCTTTTTTTTTATTAGATTTTCCCCGTTTTTTTACTTTAACCTTCATTTTTTTTTAATTTTTGGCCAAAATGGCGCACAATTAATTTTATTTTAAAGACTAATGTTGTCTCATTCAGATTTGGGTAATAACTGAAAAAAAATATTTAAAGAGAAACTAATAGTGGAGTAACAAACTTCCTCAAATCAATAGAAAAAAATGTTACATCAACTTTACATTGGAAAAAATAATAATAAAAAAAGTTGTGTGGTTTTAAAATGTGTTAATAAAACTTCTAGTTAATAGTCTTTTTAACGATGTGCCACATGTAACAAAAATAATTAGGTAACTTACGAAAAACAAATAAGTTTGTCTTCAAGGACGCGTGAACTAATTTCTTGAAAGCAACCTAATTGAGCAGGTATAAACTTATGTCTCTCTCTAACACTGCTAAATCTGTTGCGCTATCTCTTTCACCGTTCTAAAACAGCTAAACCTATTGTGCCCTTTTGTTTCCATGACCCTTTCCTTTACAGGTTGATTAAAAAAAAACATATTTTTTACTTCAAATCGTTTACTTATAAGTCTTGCTCAAATTGATGGCCATTATTTCTAATAATTCGAAATACACAAATTTTTTTGCGCGGCTCCAGACGTAAAAATCAAGCGGGGTCAAGTCCGGTGATCTTGCAGGCCATGGGATAGGGCCATCTCTGCCAGTCTTGGTGCTCCCGGATCGCCAATCTCCAGTGCGCTGGGCACCCATCCTGTTGGAACGTCATTTATTCTTCATTGAGAAAGTTTGAAACCCCGTTCAAGAATTCGGGCAGATCATTTAATAAAAAATCTAGATAATTATCCCCATTCAAATTATCAGGTAAATAATGTGGACCAATAAGGGTATCACCAATTAGGCCTGCCCAAACGTTTACTGAGAATTTCCTTTGAAAGGACACGACTTTCTTAATTTTTGGGTTTTGGTAATTCCCTCCGTTGAAAACTTTGATTCATCTGTCCACAGTATGTTTTTCAAGAAATTGCGGTTATCCACGTCCATATGTAGCAGGAGGCGGCAAAACTGAATACGTATTTGGTAGTCGTTTTCTTCAAGATCTTGCACGGGAGTGTAATGAAAGGGATGCTTTCCGTTGGCATGAAGACTTCAGCAGACCAGACCTTCCATACACTTAGGTTTAGATTGGCAGCTACAGTCCTGATGCTCGTTGTGGGATCTTCGTCAAAAGCTTCCAGAATTCGTTCGTCATCAGCAACATTACGTTGTCTGCGAACTCCAGGTTCACGGCGATTTAGACTACCAGTTTCTCTTAAGCGTCTAAAGGTCGTTTCAAAAGTATGACGATTAGGTTGGCGTCTACTGGGAAAACGCTCTTGGTAAATTCTTTTTGCTTTTCGTCCATTTCCATCAGCTCTACCATATGCCATTAGGATATCGGCGTACTCCTCGTTTGTAAAGGCACCAGCCATAGTAGGCAACAGTAACAATAAAACAAAGTTAACGAAAACGAACAGCAAAAACAATATGCGTAGAGCAGAGTTAAAAATACGTGAAGTAGCGGAGAAAGATAAGTCTCGAATAATAATAATAATACTGACAGGTAACAGTTTAAGGTGTGAACACACAAAGCGAGTGTCGCCGAATGATAATGGAGATTGTAGCGTAACAAGTTTAGCTGTGTTAGAAAGAGGCATAAAGCACGGCGCCCACTGAATCGGCAGTGACCGTCTTGGCAAGGTCGGTACAATCGGCCGGATTTGCTTCACATGTATTTAAATTGGGCCGCGCGCGCTGAATCGGTTCGGCACGGTCGGTCGGTCCGGTTTTTCCGGCGACGATCTCATATTGTGGGGAGGGCAACTTTTGCCGATTGCACCGAAAGCCTGCGACTATTTTAGCATTTTTTCGCATAGAGTAAGGAACTGTTTCAAAGAATTTTAAAAACCGTTGATTTGATACATATGTCAAACTAAATTTTAATCGAAGCTGTTCGCAGTTTTAGAATATTGTATGATAAACAAAACGCTTGGGAGGAGGTATCCTAATTAACTGGATGTTCTGGTAAGTGTCATTTATTATATCTTAAATCGGTGTTTTCGTTTAATAAACAGTAAATTATTAAGTTGGCATCATCAGGAGATCCAAAAATCTCATCCATTATTCTCTAAGAGACCAACATACAAAATTGACGAAAAACAAAGAAAAACACAAAGTCACGGTCTCACAACATGTAATTAAACGGGCTACACGTGTTTCGCTCTAGTTAGAGCATCATCAGGCCTAAAATAAAAATACTACTTAAATAAAACTTAAAACTTAAACTTTTTGAAAAATTTTAAAATACCAATGTCAGTGCTACCAAATCAGCGTTTGCAAATCATTTGCTGGCCTCTACTCATAATTTTTCTCCGGGGGTGGGAGCTGAAATGCTTCATGAATGCCCTAAAGGTAAGAAGCTTGACCTTTTGGAGAAAATGGAAATTACAAAAGCTAAAAAGACTCATGTTCTCGTGTGTGTGAATGACGTGTTTACTTTTGAACCTAATTTAATTTTTAACAATTTAATTTAGCTAAGTTTCGTTTTCCTTGTAGTCACTTTCTTCAATTTACATTGGCTAACGTGTTAAGTTGGTTTAGCATT
This sequence comes from Anthonomus grandis grandis, assembly GCF_022605725.1. NCBI lineage: Eukaryota > Metazoa > Arthropoda > Insecta > Coleoptera > Curculionidae > Anthonomus > Anthonomus grandis. The sequence goes on from NC_065561.1 coordinate 6,397,668, forward strand.
AGGTCCGTATAGCCGATAGGTTTTACACTTATACTTATAACCTTGTTGTACCGGGTTCGATTCTCGTTGAGTCTATGTTGTTGCGTTCCACTTTTTAATTTTTTATTTTTTGCTTTGTACACTTATAACCTTAAAATTATTGTTTATTTATGTACTGTGAAGTGTGTGGATGGCTTCTAAAGGTTTTTTATTGTTTTATGTAAGTTTTTAGTTTTATTTAAGTAGTATTTTTATTTTAGGCCTGATGATGCTCTAACTAGAGCGAAACACGTGTAGCCCGTTTAATTACATATTGTGAGACCGTGAATTTGTGTTTTTCTTTGTTTTTCGTCAATCATCAGGAGATTTTAAAACTCAGTTTTAATCATCTGAGGATGCCAACTTGGTCGGCGAAATGTGCGAGTGTGAAAGTTCTCGTTTTGGAGTTAAGTTGTGTACAACTCTTGCTTTGAATATAATTTATGTTTTTACAAAAATACACGAAAAAGATAGCTTATTATATAGTTCACGCATTCAAATGCACGTTGGAATGTTATGTTATCATTTATTTTATTTGACTCAATACAGGGTGTCCCACAACAAATGCTCGCTATCAATATATAATAAAGTACAGTTCAGAAATTTTTTAAATTTGTAAGTATACCAACGTTGAGGCGCAATTCAGCTAAAATAATTTTGAGATGGCGCAAAAACCAGTTCTCTTAATGCTACAACCATCCTCTTTAAAATATTTTGTAAATAGTGGGATATCAAAACATTAAGAGGGCGGAGGCAGGACACAATACAAAATGCCTGAACATATTTTCATTCTAAAATATTTGAAAAATGTTTCATCTAAAATATTTGTCCTCCAGCAAATCAGAAAATAGATGATTATCATCATTTTAATTCTCCGAAATATCTTCTTTTTAAACAAGTATGCACCTAAAATCTCCTACGCTTTTCTACCGCTTCTACTTCAGCACAGGCTACTGCAATCATAACATCGTCTTCAGAATCTGATGAACTGCTCATTTTTTTTTTAAACGCTTAAACGGGAGCTTAATTACAATACTTCTATATGCTCGAATAGTCGAACCACTTTTAAACGTCTCGTGTCTTCGTTCTGCCGATTGTATGACCGCTAGTTACTGACTGAACGGACTAAACGTGCCGAACCTAGTGTTGCTAGATGTCATAAAGAGAATGATAGCCTGTTTAAAATTATCGTACTGAACGTCGATATTTATACCTTCGAAAGTTTGATTAATATTACTTTGAAGTCGAAAGTTTAAGGGGAAAAAAATTCTGAAAATATTCTTAAATGTATTTATTTCCTAGTCTTTTTATTTTTTAAGTCTTTTACCTAACTTAGTTTATAAAAAAACTCATCAACTTCTGTGGATTCTGGTAGATCTTCATAAATTTGTAATTTTCTCCACTGGTCATCAATTTTTTGTAGTTGATGTGTGTTTTGAAGTTCACAAATTTGAGGTAAAGATTTCATCAGCGGTAAAAGAGTGGTCTCATTGCCCTTTTTGATACTATCTTAAGCTAAGATGGGCAACTTACTTAGCACAGGATCTTCGAAATTATACCGTTTTTTTATTTCTAGACAAGCAGTAATTAAAAAATTACGACAGCGTTGAAGAAAATCAATTTTAGCAGGTTCCTCTAAAGAATCTATATTCTGAAGAACCCCAATACCCAAATACATATTTGTTATTCGAAGGAAATGTGCATCATCAGTTGGGACAATTTTACCAATGTCTGTTTTATTGATATAGTTTTGTTCCATAAAAGCTGATAAAAAATCTTTGTAACACATAACCATCTTACTGTGTAAATTTAAAATTACCACTTTTCCACTCTGAAAATATTTGTTAAGGTCGACAAATTGAGGTAGAACCCATTCCAAAAAAATATAAAATATTTTATCTCGAATTTATTAAGAGCTATATTTATTTCCTCGCTGGATATAAGACGATGTTCCAATAATTTGAAGTGAAAAACACATCCAGGTAATTTGAAGTGAAAAACAATTTTAAAGGTTCCCACTGTTCTAGGATCCGCTTAACCACCTGCAGTAATGACAACCAACGAGTTTGGGCTGGTCTAAGTATCTTGTGTGGTTCAGTATTACAAAAGTCCTGAAATTCTCTGAACATTGCCTGTCGCTTAGCGCTGTTTTTAAAAAAAACCGTAAATATTTCTGGCCAAGTCTTCACACATTCGGTGTAAATTTTTACACGCTTCACTTGCGCATAAATGCAAAGAATGGCATACACATTTCTGAAGCATTAATCCCGGGATATCGTTAGCTAATTTCCTTGCCTCGGAGTTTTTACTACCAAACATGGTATTACAGCCGTCCGATGCAAAACCAATCATGTTTTTAAGAGGAATACCATTTTGCGATAGGAGTGTTATTATTTCCTCATATAGCCTCTGGCTAGTAGCACCTTGATCCGCTCTCTTAGGTTCATCCCCAGAGAAAATTTGCAAAAGTTTCCAGAAAAGAGTATGAACTTTACAGATTTTAGAGTGGAAAAATCTTACGCATATACATAAAGTTTTAACTGATGAAATGTCAGTAGATTCAATAATCAGACTGAATTTGGAGCCCTTTAAATAAGAGATTATTTCTTGTTCGGCACAGGCACCAATAACATTTTTAGAAACTTGAGTCGCTTTAAATCTTCCTAGTGACATTCCCTGAGCAATTTTCGAGTCGGGAAAACAACTTTTAATTAGATTTTGTTAAATGATAAGCTGAATTAAAAAAGATATTGTGCTCTGTTAAAAATCCTAGTATTTTAATTTCGGCCACTTTGCTCTGAGTTTGCAAATAACTCTCAGGTTTATTAAACAAAGAGGTTATTATCGTCTTTGGAAAAGCTTTTACGTTCTGAACATGCTTTGATCATTTAGCATGAATTTTAATAACGGTTAGTTCTGCAGTAAGCTCTAAATTGCAAGGATGACACCTAGCCTTTTCATCTGAAAGTGTATTTTATGTAAAGAAATTTAAATATATGAGATAAAGAAAAAAAAACTTAATTATCGATAACAATTTACCATTACTTTTAATAAGCCAACCTTTAAACCTCGAGGCTTGTTCCCACTCGACTCGGTATTTTTGTTTTCGGTGCTTAAACTTTTGGGAAAATTCGCCCAGTTTCAACTTTTTATATTCAGGAGTAGAACTCCTACTTTCACGTTCAGATTTGAAATCAGACATGGTTACCTCTTATTTTTTTTTAGTCTAGTTCTTACACTAGTTTTAGATAAAATCAATGACAAACACAAAATCAACACCGCTCATAATTACCACAATCACGCGTGAAAGATGCAGGTAAACTGTAAGCTGTAAGTAATTTACGACCAAAAATAAGAACGGGGAATCCCCGATACGCGATTCGATATACTCTAGTTGTGTACGGCGCCGCGCCGCCCATAGCCGTTCATATATTTCGTAATATGTGCCATCCATTAGAGAGGCAACCACAAACACTTATTAATGCACAGAACACTTATAAATTCCTACTTAATACTATAGTATGTTAGTGACTAAATAAAATATTATTGGTAACAAAATATTACTATTGTATGAAGTAGGGTTTAATTATTTTTTTGAATTAAAAAAACAATAAAATTTTGTCAAAATTATCGTACAAAGTGGCATTATCGCATAAGTACTATCGTACAAGCATTGGTTTTATCGTACGAAATCGATAATTATCGTACAACATCATCAACACTGTATCTATCAACACTGTTCCGAACCGACCGAGCCGATCCGATTCAGTGGGCGCCCTCCTTATACCTGATTATTAGGTTGCTTTCAAGAAATTGGTTTATGCGTCCTTGAAGACAAACTTATTTGTTTTTCGTAAGTTACCTAATTATTTTTGTTACATGTGGCATATCGTTAGAAAGACTATTAACTAGAAGTTTTTTAACACATTTTAAAACCCCACAACTTTTTATTATTATTATTATTTTTTCCACTGTAAAGTTGACGTAACATTTTTTTTCTATTGATTTGAGGAAGTTTGTTACACCACTATTAGTTTCTCTTTAAATATTTTTCTCAGTTATTACCTAAAACTGAATGAGACAACATTACTCTTTAGAATAAAAATAATTGTGCGCCATTTTGGCCAAAAATTAGAAGAAAATTGAAGGTTAAAGTAAAAAAACGGGGAAAATCTAATAAAAAAAGGAAAAATATATTACTCCTTAAATTTGAGGAAAAACAAAAAAATACTATGCGTTTTAAATAGCCAGTAACCTCACCTATTCACCATTTCCATTTGGCTACTCACCTTCCAAACACCCTGTATATTTGAAATCAGAAAATTCCTTTCTACTTAACTGTGAAGTCATATACAGGGTATTCCATAAGAAAAAACTAACCGTCTGCCAAAATTTCTACGACATTTCTAAAAGAGCAAAAAGTTTTTGACATCGGATTCAAAAATTTTAAGTTAAACCCGAACATTTTTGTATTTTTTTTCCACATAACCCCTGTATAGGGGGAGGGGGTCAATATATGGGGAAAGACCCCGTACAATAAGATATTTAAAAAAAAAGTCCTTTTGTTTTATAAATTGTTTTGATTACAGAAGCTTTAAAGTGTATGGAAAAAGTGGCCGAGCACATAAACGAAATGCAACGAATCCATGAAGAATATGGTGCAATTTTTGACCACTTGTTTAGACAACATCAAAAATCTTGCAAACAGGTATATAAGAAGATTCCTCTGGGAACTGTTTCGATCGACTATGGAAAACTCCTGATAAAAAAAAGGCTGATAAAACTGTAACAGCATTTACATTTTGTTATTTTAAAATATTCAAAAAGTAGTAGAAATATTTCTGTATAAATATTCTTGTTTCCAATACGTATGTCCTTAAAATGTTATCATCTAGCTGTAGTTTTCTTTAATCGATCAATGCAGTTTCTGATGAGCCACCTTGTTTTTAGTTTATTCTTTAGTATGTAATGTAATATCATGATTACTAATTTTTGCTTTAATTATTTTTAGTCAATAGATTTAAGTCCAGGAGATCTGCTATATTATGGGGGAGTCGAATGGCTAAATATATCAGATTTCCTTGGTAAAATTAAAAAAGGACTGGAACTGCACGCAATGTGTTTCGTATTTAAGACTGCTGTAGTATTTTTATGTAAAGAAAGACTGCGACAGAAAAAGAAAATTATGGTAAGCCGATTCTATACTACTTACTAATCCTACTTAATACTCCAACTTCCAATTTTAAGGGTGTCCCGTCAAGTAAAACCGCCTCTTCGGAAGTAGAAATTATTCGATACCAAGTGTTGATTCCAGTAACTGAAGTACAAGTCCGTGCATCTTCTGCTAAAGATATGGACTCGCATTTCTTATGGGAGCTTATCCATCTTAGGAGTCAACTGCAAAGGAGATCGGAAAAAATCTACGTTCTGTCAAACAGGTAGAACTTGGAGTAGTTGTGTTTCTTTTAATAGATGTTAAAAATTATTACAGTACTGCCGAATTCAGGAACGCCTTTTTAAAAACAATTCGACAAATCATTAGGGAGTCGGTAAGAAATATGTCGATTCCAGCGACGAAACCCGGTGCTGGTCCGGGGATCTTGCTTGTTACGGGCCATAAACAAGATCATATGAATAGGTAAGTCAAATAGTTGGTTTACAGTTTGCAATAAAAGTATTATTTCAAAAATAGTCTTTATTCGGTTTTACCTCATGTTTTATTATTAACTTTTTATTTGTTTTCATAATACACTGACTCTATTTCCTATATGAAATCTAAAACCTGGTAATCAATACCCTTTTGACCAAAAAATACCAAAATTGAGTATATTAGCTCTGAACATATATAGAGTCTCTGAAGGGTCTGTACAACGTTGTAGCAGATCAAGTACGTTGGTTTTAACCTAACTTGCTTTTGTCCAAAAGTTGGTAATAACCGAGATATGGGGTTTTTTGTGGTAATAAATTCGAATTTATTAACGGTTTAGGTGTATATTATAGAAGGCGCATAAGCGGGCATTCGAATACAGTTAAATGCCTAAAATCAACAGTTTTCGAGAAAAACGCATCTAATGATGATGCAAATGGTAAAGTTAATACAAATTAGAATAAATTGTCAGGGAGAGTCGAAAGCTAGATACGGTGCAGTTAAAAATAAGTCGATTTAACTAAACTTGCATTAATACAATAATTACGTATGTAAGTTAATACACTCCTGGACAAAATTATCGCACCACTTGATTTTCAGAGATTTTTTTTTTAAGAAAGATAAAAAAAAATTAATAAATAAACATTCTTAACTATGCATTATTTATTACCAAAAAAAATTATATTCTATTTAACAAAACGAGATTAAAGTAACTAAATTCAATACAAGGAAAAAACATCGATTTTCAATAACTTCAATTTTGATACAAAAATAAAAAATAGACCCAAGAAAAACAATAATGAATTCTCAATATCGTGTATTGCCACCTCTAGCTGCAATGACCGCTTGAAGTCTTCGCGGCATTCCTCGTATCAAATTTTGAAAACTTTCCTGCGGATGTATTCTCACTCCTCACGAGCAGCATGTTCCAATTCAGCTAATGTTCGGGGAGGAGGATTTCTTTGCCGAATGCGCCGTTTTAACATGTCCCAGGCATGTTCTATAGGATTCAAGTCGGGGCTACGGGGCGGCTAGTCTAAAGTGGTAATTCCCACATCATTAATGTATTCAATAACATCTACAGCCACGTGAGGGCGAGCATTATCATGCATAAGTAAGAAATCCGCTCCTATGAATGGCGCAAATGGAACTACATGTTCTTCAAGGACCTCCAACACATACCTACGTGCATTAAGAGCTGGTCTAGGTATGGGCACTAACTCCGTACAGGCATCGTAGGCGATGCCTCCCCAGAACATAAAACTTCCTCCACCAAATGGCTCCCTTGGAGATATGCATGCTTGGGCAAATCGTTCACCCTCTCTTCTCCAGACTCTAGAACGGCCGTCTGGTGATCGCAATGCAATTCTCGTCTCGTCTGTAAACAAAACGCGCCTCCAGTCATTTATATTCCATCCCGAGTATTGTCTTGCAAATCTTAAACGACTAACACGGTGTTGTCTGGTGAGGAGTGGTCCAGTTGCGGGTCTTCTGTTATTTAGATTCGCTTCATGGAGGCGTCTTCTAACTGTACGATCTGAAATATTGACATGGCGTACTTCCCTAATCAAATCATTTAAGCTACTGCTGGTAGATGTTCTGTTTCTTAGAACATTGAGATGCAAGAAATTGTCATCTCTTTGAGAAGTAACTCTATGTCGTCCTTGTCCTGGTCTTCTTGTGTGGGTTCCAGTCTCCCGAAACCGCTGCACAGCTCGTATAACTGTTGTGTGATGCACGCCTAAAATACCAGCCACATAACGGTAACCTCGACCTTCTCCAACTAAAGTTACTGCTTGGACCGATTCATTTTCAGTTAGATGACGTGCCGCTCTCTCCATACTCAATAAAAAGGACGGTTTATGTTTCACAACAGTCGTTTTAAGTTATCACCTTAAAACGTACGAAGTACTACTGAAACTGTTCGCTTTAGGTACATATGTAACGAAAAATGCAAAATAAGGAATTTAAATGTTCAGATAAATTTGACCTTGAATACCAAAATAGAGCATAAACATAATTCTTGTCCAGTTCTGCTTTTTGTATGAGAAAAGACATATAACTGTTTTAACTGATATTTATTTTTATTTACATTTTCTTGACAAAATAATCAGTGGTGCGATAATTTTGTCCAGGAGTTTAATAACTGAAATACAGGGTGTTATAAATTAATCAATTTTTTTTTAAATTTCCCTTGCTATTATCAAATCTTACGAATTTTTATATTTAGGTTTTTTTTTTGGGAAATTCAAATTTAGTCACGATTTAGTAGTATTTTCTGGAGGGCGCTACAAGCAACATAAGTATGCCTTTAGTAATAAAAATAATCAGCTATAAAAAAATAGAACATAAAATTTCAAATTTTTATTGCAAAGAGAAAATATTGCTAAAAGCAATTTAAAAATAGCTTCTACATGCATTGCACAGATTAATAATTCTTGACATCCTCAATCATTGAACAATCGTTGTTGTCTTGTTACATAGTTTTTAATAATTCCCACATAGCATACTATATCCATTGTATATACATATAAAGTTCAGAAAGTGCATAAAATATCGTGTATGTTTTATGCATACAGTGAGGACGCGCAAGTTGGAACAAATTTATTTAAAATTCACGGGTTTGTTCGAAAAAAATGCTCGGACACGTCGATTTTTATTTTTTGCGATTTTTTTGATGATGAATTCATGTATACAGGATGAACCAAAAATAAGCAACGACCATCAGCAATTTTTTTAATGGAAACACATTTTTGCATAGAATTTTAAGTATATGTATTTTGTATACCATGTCTTATACCCATAATAAATTTGCAACTGTTTGGGTCATTTGATCATAGTTTTTTAACTGGTATATTTGATTGTTGACACCTTTTCATCATTTAATCGCATGGAAACAGTATTTATTACTTTACGTAAATTTCAGTGTCAAGTGCAGTTGCAAAGTTTAAAAGTATGGCGCGTTTAACTGAAAAACAAATAATTGAAATTTTGATGATGGTAGGATATGGCGACAAGACTCGAACACAGGCCGAAGTTTGCGATCTGTTTAACAATAAGTACCCGGAGAGGCCTATTACACATTTGGTAGTAAGCAAAATTGAAAAAAAGTTCAGAGATTTTGGTCATGTTAGAGACAAATATGACCTGCACCGTCCCACGCTTCCAGAAAACAGACAATTAGATATTGTGCTCTATTTACAAGAAAATCCACTTAAATCAACTCGACAAGTTGCTGCAGATCGGTCGATTAGTAAATCATGCGTTCTAAAATATTTGCATAGGAATAAATACATCTAAAATTCATTTAATTCAGGAGCTTATTGATAATAATCACATCCGCAGAATAGAGTTTTGCGAAATAATGATGAATAAATGTAATGCAAACTCACAATTTTTAGGTAAGATTGTTTTTTCCGACAAGGCAAGTTTTTTTTTTAAATAGTTCTGTAAATAGGCAAAATTTTCGTTATTGGGCACCATAAAATCCACACTGGAGTATGGAAAGTCACACACAATTTCCCAAGAAGTTAAACGTATGGGCAAGAATTGTGGGCACGGTTATCTAAAATCTAAAGTTTATTTTCATAAACCTGAAAGTTTAGAAATATAAAAAAATAGAATTAGAGCCGAAATACAACAAACCCGGCCTCAAACAATAAGTAAAGTATTACAAGAATTTGAATATCGACTTGGTTACTCTCAGGAAGTTAATGGTCAACAATTTGAACATTTATTTTAATTTTTTTTGTTTTTTTTATAAACTCTTCCAAAAATTTATGGTTATTTATAAACTAATTAATCGCAAATTTCTTAATAAATATTAAGGTTACGTGTAGGACATGGTATACAAAATATATTCAAAATTTTTCATACAGAATTAAAAAACAAAATAAAAAATGGGTGTTTTTGTTTAAAAAAATTAAGTTGATAGTCGTAGCTCATTTTTGGTCCACCCTGTATACATGAATTTATCATTTAAAAAATCGCGATAAAAAATAAAAATTAACGTGTCCGAGCGTTTTTTTTTTTCGAACACACCCCGGAATTTTAATTGAATTTGTTCCAACTTGCGCGTCCTCACTATATATATGACACATTGAGATGTATATACATCAATTTTATTTATAAATGTTCAAGTATAAATGTTATATGTATATATCTTGTGCCCATTACCGTAGCCTGCTAATATCTATATCTTCTATATATACAGTGCATCCGTAAAGTAGCGGATAAATGAAATGGACCGTTTCTGAAAAAAATGCCCGAACCCATCGATTTTAATATTTGGTTTATGATTTTTGTACGTGGAAATTAAATATAATTTAAATGGAAACCACTATTTTTTAATGCAGAGTCAGAAAGCACGCTTTTTTTATAAAGGATATGGTGCAAATGAATAGTGGTTACATAAGCAATTTTGAACGAAAAATGATGATAAAATTCTTTTTGAACGTTGTCAATGACATCTGGAGTAATATTTCTAATTTCCTGGCGTTCCACTATACCGCACCACATATTGAATTTTTGAGGGTGTTATGTATGACATTCTGTGAAACAATTAGGGTTTTCGGTCGCCTAGAATCGACAATTCTAGTATCGACAATTCTGCTTGTTCACATGGCCGTTTAGAGTAACCGTTGCTTTGTCAGAAAATATTTCGATCCGTTTTACAAAATTATTGTTATCATTACATAATTTCTGCCTTTGCTCACAAAATTAATTTCGGCGATCAAAATAATCTTCCGATAGTTTTTAAAGTAAGAATATTTTATAAGGGTGAAACTTTGCTTTTTTCAATACTTTATGCACAGTAGATGGCGATAAATTAACATTAGAACCCGTGCCTGTGATTGTAGCTTTGGGATTATCTTGGACTGTTAACAGAATGTTAAGCTCATCTTCTTTAGTTATTGAACCTAAAAAGCGGGATACTCAAAAAGCTGGTCGAGCTTTTTGAGAACCCTGAACATGCCCGAATTTACGAAACTTTGCTTCAACTCTGCTTACCATGCTTTGGCTAATAGGCGTAAAAATACTTCAAATAGTTGCACCAAAATACATTCACTTTTTGACACTGACAACAATATGTTGTCATATTTGATATATGTATATGACCAACACCATATTTGCTGTACAAAAAAAACACAGAAAGGCGGCTTAGTTTTTAAACCATAGCCAATTAACTTTAAGTAACCTATCACGTGACTAAAATAAGATATGCAATTGGTGATTCAGGTGGCGCTGGCCCCACCATCGCTACCGACCGACAACCGGCAACCCGGTTTTGTAATTGTTTGGTGTTGTGTTTCCCTTTGTGTTCGGTCAGTTCGGTGTTTGTTTCACGTTTTCGGTGTTAAACCTGCTTACCATCTTAAGAAATGACCAAAATGGATCAGATTAGGTATATTATTTTATATTTTTTAAAGGCTTAAATGTCAACAGGAATTAATTTTTTTAATGGCTGTTTTACTTGCTTCTGCCATATATTCATGGACATGGTCGGCGGCCATATTCTATTAGTATGTCTTACGAATAAAATTTAATTTTAATTTTAAAGATTTGTTATACAGTGCTTTCATTTCAAAACGATCCACCCTTAATAACTTTCTTAAAAAAAAAAACACGTCAAATTAGATATACAGGGGGACGTTTAATTATGCATTTACTGAAGTTCTGTCAATCACCTCTGACCTCCAGCTAACCTCACTTTAATGGGAACCCCCATCGTGTGATACATCATAGTAAGGAGCGTAAAATTCCAGTAACCGGGAGATCATGTTGCAAATAAATTAAATACACATTTCCAGAAAGTGTTTGATTGAAAAAAAAGGACCAATAATTTTTCCGCCAATAATTCCGCACCATACATTTACAGTCCATCTGCCTTGGTGTTGAGTCTCGCAAATCCAACAGGGATTTTGTTCTGCCCAATAATGCAAATTATGCAGGTTTACACCACCATCACTACTAAATGATGCCTCGTCCGTCCATAATATCTTCGAGATAAATCGGGTACCTTCTCTAACCATGTTCAACAGCCAATAACAGAAATTGAGTCTGTTATCAAAGTCTTTTTCGAGAAGCGCCTGGTGCAGAACCACGTGATATGGATGAAGTTTCAGTAAAAAACAATAAATATAATATAATAGGACGCTTATTAGTGTTGTAACAAATAAAAATAGGTACCTGTGCTCTTTCAGAATATTTTCTACTGGGTCGAGGGACACTCCCAATTCCCTACAAATATTTCGGATGCCTAGTTGAGGATTTATTTCAATATATGCCTAAATATTTATGACGTTTGCCTCTATGCGCCCTCGCCTTCGTCTTGAATATTGCCGCGAATAATTTCAGTATTTCTTAGCCTGGTAGCTAAACCGGTAAAGACTCTATGATTATTGTGTCTTCTGTAAAGATATCTTTTAGCATATATACGGGCTGCAATGCGTGCATTTTGCATTAACTCAAAATACACTGCTAGCTACGTTTAGCACTTTTAAAAACTTAAATGATTTCAAAATGCATCGATCATAAACGTTTTATCATGGCCCCGAAAATATTTATCAAATTTATTTGTTTCCAAAGCTTACTATTGACTATGTGACTCAATAATGCCAGCGCGGCGACAGATTTCATTGTTCAAAAACATTTTAATTTATAATTTCGGAATAAAATAAGATATCGAGTTGCGGTTTGCGCCAGTTTTTATATTTTTTCATGCTCTTTTAGCTTAAGTAAAAAAAAAATATATCGTTGTATTTAATATTTGCCAGAAAATCGGTGAAAAAGTACAAATTAAAACAAACCGCCCTCTAGCGCTCAACAAAACAACTAAAACGGCTAAGTAATTATACCACCTAAAAGCCTAATAATTATCCTTTAAAACAAAAGTAAGCTCGTTAAAATTCGTTAGACCAATCCAAAGTTATCAAGAATTTTAAATACAAATATTCAACCCTTCCCCCACCTATTACTTGACAGATTAGAAAAAAAAAGTTTGAAATAAAAATGTTTAGAATTTATAATACTTTAAAATGGCATCATTCTTCTCTAAGATTCATTTTGAATATTTTCAATAAAACCAATTTTTTCTATTTCAATGTCGTATTACGCCCCCTATCGGTCATCGTACGAACTTGTAAATAATTTCCAGCAATTTCTTTTTGCCGTTTTTATTAAAATTTTTTTTTTCCTACGCTGTGCGATGAGTAGTTACTCAGATATGGCCGGCGACCTCTCTTAGTTGTACACCCGGTACGTCACTTGTAAGGCCGTCAAAATGACTCGTCATATACACCAAAAAGTACGAAAAACTACGTCTTCAAAACGTCATTTTGCAACCTGGGAAATTATGCATATATGGTATATATATGCGTAATTTCCCAGGTACATATATATTGGTACATACAGTGATTTTTTTTGAAGTCCCCCCCCTCCCATTTATTTTTTGAACGGGTCAAAAAAAATTTTTGAAACTTGGCATAAGTAAATTGGTCTATAGATACTATTTTTCACTGTAAACTAGGTAGTTGTAAATTCCAAGATGGCGGCTGGGCGACATCTTGAGAAAAAATTTTAAATAGAAAGGGAAATACGGGGATACGAAAATAAATGCGTCACTATTTTATTTTGACATAAAAACGACAGTTCTAAATGTCAAAATAACACATAAGCGCCATCTTGAATAAATGCATTAAATAGAAATCTTGTGTTACCTCATTTAAAAGTCCACCGAGTCCATGTAATAAATATTAAAAGTACTCAATAAAACCTTTTAAATGAGGTAACACAAGATTTTTATTTAATGCATTTATTCAAGATGGCGCTTATGTGTTATTTTGACATTTAGAACTGTCGTTTTTATGTCAAAATAAAATAGTGACGCATTTATTTTCGTACACTGATTTTTACCTATTCAAAAATCATAAAAATATAAAACGTTAAAATAAAAAAATAAATACTTTTTTATTAGGCCGCCATTTTGAAACGAGTTAAGATATGGGTCTAATGTTTCAAAGTTATAAAGTACTCATTGAGACCTTTAAAATGAGGTACCACACGACCCCCCTTTCTATTTAAAATTTTTTCTCAAGATGTCGCCCAGCCGCCATCTTGGAATTTACAACTACCTAGTTTACAGTGAAAAATAATATCTATAGACCAATTTACTTATGCCAAGTTTCAAAAATTTTTTTTGACCCGTTTAAAAAATAAATGGGGGGGGGACTTCAAAGAAAAGCACTGTATATATGGTATAGCCAGAACATGTTTCACGGATATAGGTACATATATATCTTAGGGATATTTATTACAAATCCTGGAATATTAAAAATGTTATTGTATATTCTATAAAGATACATGTAACATATAAATAAAATATAATAGATGTTTTTGAGACATCCATAGAATATAACCCTTGGATATAGTTTAAATATCTAGTATATTCAGGATATACACTGTACATACTAATAGTACATTCCATGTATTACCTAGTGTGTGACAAATGTATACTTATTTCATATCCATAGAATAAACAGAACATTAAAAATAGACATTGTAGATATACCTTAGTATATTATGAATATACATAGCATTTCTATATAATATATGTTTGCCATGTGGGTTACTAATAATCTAAATGGGAGTATTTTTTTTAAATGGCTCATGAGGGATACAGTTACGCTGAAAGTATATGATCATTAGTATCTGAATATTGTTATGGAAACGGTCGAGAATCTGTAAGGATATACTGCTATGGGTTTCCGAATAGACGCACACCAAACCTGTTACCCGGAAATACCGAATTACGGCTTGCCTTTTGTCGTTTCATAAATGGGTAGAGGGAGCAAGATATATTTTTCCCTAAAAAAATCCTTTTCATAGTTGAAGCTTGTTTTTCTAGAACTAAAATAACAAACATTTATAATGAACATGTGTATGCTAAAGTAAATCCTTATTGTGTAAAGTACGACAATATCAACATAAATTTAGAATTAACGTTTGGTCTGGAGTAATTAATAATACGATTATTGGTCCTGTTATTTTACCCAATCGGCCTTGATGGTGAAAATTACTTAAACTTTTTTCAAAATACCTTGCCAGAATAAGGTAACGACGCTACAGTAAATTACGCCACGCTCTCCAGATATTACACCAATGGACTATTTCATCTGAGACACTTTAAAACAAATGGTTTATTCAATAAGACAATAAAACTATCAATAATGTAGATGATCTGTGGTGAAGAATTAAACAGTGGACAAATCATATTAGAAATAATGAAGAAATTCTGAAAAAGGTACCGTTCAATTTTCTGCATAGAATTAATCTTTGCATGATGGTCATTGATTTGATTTGTAGTGTAATAGTCAGCAGGAGGCTGTTATGCACATAGTCTCCTGATGAACCCGTTGAGCCCCATCGAGTGTTAGTAGAGGCCAATAGCCTTCTAAAAACTAATAACGCTCTCTGGTTTGAAGGATTTAAGCTGAACCCTATAGCCCACCTTTACCAGTTCCTCTAGGATCTTTATGCACTCCAGTGCGAGCTTGGAGCTCACCTTTTCGGTCGTAATAGCCTTAATTACAGCCCCGCTGTCCGAGAAGATTGATACGACTGTGTTGCGTTATCCACAGTTTAAAATGTACTGTTTGCACAGCAAAAACTTCAGCCCGGAAGACAGTAGGATGCTTCTCCAGCGAGTATGCGCTGCTGTTATGTGGAACCCCATCACAGAGCCCTGCACCAGCTCTATTGTTCATTGTGGAGCCATCTGTATACCAGATATTTTGTTAAGCAGTTTAGGCCCATTGGTGTGATGCCACTCCTTTCTGCTTGCTATGTGGGTCACAAAATCCTTCTAATCCAGAATCTCAGGTGCCATATAGTCACTGCCCGTTAGAAGGAGAGGGCATTTTACATGACCACTCTCAACAGCCGGTAGTTCATAAAGGACATATAGCCTATGCGCAGTCCTCCTTGCCTCGAATTGCTTCACCAGGTCAAATGGCCGAAGGCTCAACAGACTTTCTAGCGGCCCAGTTGGCACCATTTGCATGAAATTCGTTATGCTGAGACATGCAAGGCGCTGGATTCTATCCAGTTGGGCCCGGATTTTTGGTTTCTCTGTACAAGGCCACCAAAGGATAGCTATGTGAATATATACTATATACGTATGTGAAAAAAGGATTGATAATAGATGAATAGATCCAGTGAAGACTTTTAGGGGACAGACTCTAGATGTTGCTTCCTTCTGCAAGATGTGCCACCTGCACGCAGGTGGCCTTCTTAATTCTGCTGTCTGCATGATCGTAACAGGAGAGTTTGAAATTTCAAGAAATCGAACTGTCCTGGATTATTGCACTTCTCCCGGAGAGACAGCAGGTGGTGTGCCAAAGTTACATCTCCTTCTGAATAGTAAGAGCTCTACTTTTTTGGGGTTGATTCTAAGACCCCTCGATAGGCGTCCTTTGTCCGCTATACGCAGAGCCCTCATCATCGGGCCCTGCATTGTGACGGCGTCGTTTTTTTGTTATTTTGTACTTTTGTTACTTTATTTTTTTTGTATTTTTATTTAAGAGTTTATAACCTTTTGCAAAAAAAAGATATATTGTACAAAAACTAATAACAAATGTCGGCTTACTCTAATTTACGTCTTGTCATAAACCTTACAATTTGCATCATCTTTCGATGCGTTTTCTCGAAAACTGTTGGTTTGGGAGACATCTACAAGGTATACCTTTTTTTTAAGCAAGACAGGCAGAAAAAAAGATTTTTCCACCCAAAACTGACATACACCGTGGCACAAAAAAATTTTAGCGAGTTAACTGTATTCTAATGCCCGCTCGTGGTGCCTCTAGTAGTCGTTAATAAATTTAAGTCTCTAATCTCAAAAAACCCCTATATTAAAGAAATTGTGAAATTTGCAAAAGAGCAATCCAAAAATATTAAGAAAATGTGATTTATTGATATTTATTTAACATCCTGTATCTGGGTTTTTATCAAGTTTTGGACAGAGGCAAATTAGGTTAAATCGTCTTATTTTCACTTGTATTGTATCTGGTAGAATGCTGAACAGACCCTTTAGAGACACCCTGCATGAATCTTCAGACTGCAAAGAAATGAAAAACAAAAAACTATCTTACTCATTTTAACTGCAAGATTAAAAAATTATAAAGTTATGGATCAAAAATTAAAAAAGTAGTCCAAAGAAATACATGAAAACTGCTGGAATATGCTTATAAAGCTATATTAAAGAAAACATTTGTTATAGCATCTCTGGATATCACTCATTTGAATAATCATAAATATTAAAGCAGTAAGCCAAATTATAAATGATCAGATTTAGAGTCAATTTAAGTAAAGTCCGTTTAAAAGCCAGAGATCAGGCATAAACAAATATATACGCTTCAGAGCCCGCTCAGAAGGCTGCGCTAACAACACACGATATTTATATCTAGGCTCTTGGTTTTGAATGGACTTTAGCTGTTGTATTAAGCGGAGAACACACATAGGCGATTGCGACTACGATCGCGATGGCCATAGCGATGCAAATCGTGATCGCTGGTGTAAGTGAACAGACATATTGCGATTGCGATCCAGTTTATACCAAAAGTGAAAAATGTGTAGTTTAGAGGAAGAAGCACTCATTCTTGCTATATTATTAGAGGAAGAAAATTATGCTAATGAAACAAGAAAGTAAGTACAGAACCTTATCTTTTATTTGTTTTTTTTTTGAAGTAGTGCATATTTTATAACCGTTTAAAATAGACATCACATGCTAAATAATATAATTTAAATTATAGAAGAAAGAGAAGGGATATTTGGGTACATGATATATATAAAAAGCGGAACGAAGAAGGAGAATTTCATAACCTATACAGGGTGTTTCTTAACCTATACGCATAAACTTGGGAAATTATTGCTAATGATAAATAATGACTAATAGTGAAAAAAAAACTAAGTAAAATAGTTTTAGTTACGGAGATAAACGACTTATTAATTAAAATTAAAAAAAAACGTAAATTCTCCAAAATTAATGTTTATTTAACTATTATAGTAACTGTTCGAAGTTATATCCATGACTTTCAATACATAATTGAGCACGCTTAATCCAAGAGTTGCAGACAGCAGCTAATCCAGGTTGTAGTCAAATTTCCTCGGCGGCAGCAAATATCCGATTTCTTAATTCTTGTTCATTGTCAACTTCGGTTACATACACCAGAGATTTTAGGTGGCCCCAAAAATAAAAGTCAAGCGGATTAGAACGGGTGATCGAGGAGGCCATCCAATTGGCCCACCTCGGCCTATCTATCGATCGGGGCACATTCGAATCAAATGCCGTCACACTGGTCGCGCAAAATGTGGTGGGGCACCATCGTGAAGAAACAACAAATTCTGCCTAATGTGAAGAGGGACTTCTTCAAGGAGTACCGGCAAATTTTGTCACAAGAATTGTAAATAAAGAGCACCAGTTAGACTATTATCCAAAATGAAAGGGCCAATAAGTATTCCGTTTACAATTCCAGCCCACACATTTACTGAAAATCGTTGTTGGAAAGTTTGTTCGCCGAATGGCATGCGGATTTTCAACTGCCCAAAAATGCGTGTTGCGAAAATTGTGAATACCATTGCGGGTGAAAATTGCTTCATCCGTAGCTAAAATGTTCGTGGTAAAGTTTGGGTTTAACTGCTGGTGATGTAACAACCACTCGCAAAAGTTTACTCGAGGCGCATAATCCCTTGGAAGTAAAGCTTGTACCCTTTGGACGTGAAATGGATACAGTAATTCATGCCTTAAAATTCGCCAAACTGTGACTGGTGATAATCCAAATTGCGTTGCAATTGTTCTAGTGCTTATGTCAGGATGCTCTTCGATGATATCTAAAATCAAATTCTCCAGATTTAAAATGCGCCTAAGTCTAATGGCTCCACCATGTTGCCCTGGCCTCGGCCGCAAATTTCCAGTTTCTCTACCCCGCTGAATCACACGTAAAAAAGCTTCACGCGACGGATGATACGTATGAGGAAACCTTTGTGCATAAAGATTAGCTGCAGCCACACTGTTTTGTCTTGATCCCCCGTATGCCAGTAACATGTCCATTAGTTCCTCATTTGAAAAATTATGCAGCATAATTTTAATAAAAAACGAAATACGACCACAACTGTATCAACTGATAGCAAAGTAGGTACTACTAAACATAATAAACATCATCCGGACTTGTTTACTTCTTAATTTGAAAACAAAATTCCACCTGATAAAGGTATTACATTTTTGTGAAAAAAAAAAAAGAATTATCTCAGAAACTAAAAATATTTTACCTAAATTTTTTTTCACTATTAGTCATTATTTATCATTAGCAATAATTTCCCAAGTTTATGCGTATAGGTTAAGAAACACCCTGTATATTATCCTAAACTCCGTAAGGATGAAAATCGGATTCTGGTATGAGGATATGAATTCCTCATACCAGGTTGTTGCAGAACTTTCTTCAGAGACTTCCTGAGCAGTACAACTGTTTGTCAACTATAAACGCTGTGGGGGGGAGTTTGGCATGTTTGATACTTCCATGGAATTAAAACAGGAACTACTGCTTGGTTGGTTTTGTCTTTGCATCCGGATTTCACTTAATTCTTGTTCCATTATTATTTTGGCAACTTTGTATTTGACCATTATCTGTCCTTCCGTCGACAACTTTTTTACACTTGCTGCGTACCCTTGAAATGTTAAGACAAGTTGAAAAGTTGCAGAAAACGGTGAATAGTTTATGGTTACTGCAAAATCGTTGATGGTAATATGTGACACTTATGTGGACCTCAATGTCCATTTTCAGGATGAAAATACAACAGAATTACATTTATTTTCTACTAGCGACATTTATTTCTTAGCAAAACAAACTTTATTACTTTGAATAAAACATGCTTTTTTTATATTCATTATTTTAAAATATTTTAATTTTAGATTTTTGGCGACAGGCGATTCATTCATGATTCATAAAACAATTGGTCATAGTTTTCGGATGGGATTCTCAACAGTTACTTCAATTCTTGAAGAAGTTTGTGAAGCAATTTGGAAGAGATTGCAACCAATTTATATGTCAGAGCCTACAGCAGAAATGTGGGAAAAACCAATTTTGGGTTATAAAAATGTATGGCAATTTCCTAATTGTTTGGGTAGTATAGACGGGAAGCATATAACTATTAAGTGTCCACAAAACAGTGGATCAAATTACTTTTCTTATTTGAAAAAGTTTTGAATTGTTCTAATGGTGATTGTTGATCCTGAATACAAATTTATTACCATAGATGCAGGTGGATATGGTAAAAACAGTGACGGAGGTATATTTCAAGTATCGGCTATGGGTAGAAAATTTGCAAATGGCACTTTTAATGTACTACCGAATAGATCTATATCAGATGAAGATCATGATGAAATTCAGTGTGTTTTAATAGGCGATGAAGCTTTTACATTAAGTACTTATTTAATGAGACCATTTCCATACAGACAATCCCGATTTGATAGAAATAAAGAAAAATTTAATTATCGCTTGTGTAGAGCACGTCGGGTTGTCGAAAATGCATTTGGCATATTGGCACACAAATGGAGACTGTTTTTTAGGCCATTAGAAGTTAAAGTAGATACAGCTAAAAAACTGTACTGTCAAAGTAGCTTGCGTATTGCACAACCTTCTACGAGTTAAAAATGTTAATCAACAGTTTGTATACTTACAAGAGAATAATGATAGACCCCTAGTTTTATTTAACAGCTTGCCGGTTGATGGAAGAAGAGCAGAAAATTTGGCTTTTGACATACGTGAGAAATTTGTTACTTATTTTAGTACTTTATAATAATCTGATTAAACTTTTCATTACTTAACTAATTATATAATAAACAAAATGCTTACCTGTGTGTTTTAATCCCATATTCTTTGCGACTTCGTCCCATATTTTGTTCTTTATACGCATATTTTTGTAATCTGGTTGGGATAAATCAAATAAAACATGATACGTTTTTACATTTTCAATCAATAATTCCGTAAAATCAGTCATTTTATCTAACCATAACTCAGTGCGACCTGCGATTAACGTAACCTGTTGCGTTTGACCGCGAATGTTCCTGTATCACGTTGGACACTGCGATTGGTTGCTGCACAAACGCAAACAGGTCGCAGCATGTATGTGCTGATGTATTCGTTTACGTTTTCTAATTCGGATCGCTATCGCCATCTCGATCGTGGTCGCGATCGCGTATGTGTGTTCTCCGCTTTAGGGAGTATCAAAATCTTAAACTTACAGTATTC
The DNA here is from genome assembly GCF_022605725.1 of Anthonomus grandis grandis. NCBI lineage: Eukaryota > Metazoa > Arthropoda > Insecta > Coleoptera > Curculionidae > Anthonomus > Anthonomus grandis. The sequence continues at coordinate 6,418,635 of NC_065561.1, forward strand.
AATTAATTAATTAGTTATTACACACCTTTCAAAAAAGACAAAACCTGTGTTACTGGCAATAAAACCCTAGTTTTTTAAAACAAAAATAAGAAACATAAGAGTAAATGCTTACTACCTATTCATATACTTTTTATGCCGTAAATGATGAAAATTTGATGGCTTAAGTCAGTGCCTATGAAATGGATTGATCATACTAGGCTTTTACAAATAATTGCATTAGGGTCAGATTTTTATTTCTAGCGTAAAAAAGGATCCATTACACAAATTTTTATTTCACTGTATAAGATGGCTTATGACTACAGTCACAGCATAAATACTTTAACTATTATAAGTTTCTTACATTCCAGCCAAACCTTGGAAAGACCAAAACAGCACATAATAATTCAAGGTTCGCACACTATGGTTAAACCAAAAAAATCGAAATCTCAACGTCATTCAGCTGGTAATATAGACTACAGCAATATTGATAGCCAGGAATGCGATGATATAGCAGCGAACTTTAGAAGTAGGAGCAAAACTATCGGAAATGCTGACGGTAAACACAAATTCCTTCTTCATTAGTTTTTAGTTTTGATTTTAGTATTTAAAAAAATTATGGGATTTGGGAACCACAATCCAAGGATTAGTTCTAGTTCTGTGATGCCAAATAGGCATGATAATACATTATAGCTGGTATATAAGAAAAACTATATTATTTTCCTACTTTATATAAAAAAAACTGAACATTTAATTACTTCTATAGTTTTAGTTACACTATAAAAGCATTAACTTGATGAAGCGTCAGTTTTATTAGCTCGCTTTCTTTCGGCTTGTTTCTTGTAAGATAGGTCTGGATCATCCCTACACACAAACAAACAGTAATCCGTAATCATACGGCCCTGATATCATTTTTCTATCTTAAAAATTTTCTTATAGAATCTCTCACCATGTTCGTGACTCACAGCGCCACAGTTAGAAGGGAAAAAGTCCAGGTGAGAATGGAGAAATTGGATTTTAGGGAACATGTTGCATCGGAGTTGATAATATTTTTCCAGAAGTACTTTTACCAAATCTCTGTAGTTATCATCTCGTTTGTAGCCCTAAAATCCAATAACTCCCTTAAGAGCATCCTATACTTCCTTTTCTTTCCCTCCCCCAAAACTCTGTCAATCTCAGGATCCTTCATAAGGTGGCAAATCTGTGGCTCAATAAAAATACGTTTCTTAATCTAAGTATAGCAATGGCTTTTAGATCGCCACAGTTTTTCCACTTATTTTCACATAGTTAATTGAATTGAGAAGGGCTTTCATATTTCCATAGGTCTGCATGGCCAATAGAAATATAAGGCAGTTGGTTGCCATTGTGAAGCTAAACAGCTTTCAAACTAAGCTTGAAGGAGTCTATGAACAGCGTCCATTCAGTTACGTCGTGGTTAAAATTTTATCAGACCATTTATGTCGCGGCAAACAACGAGACTTTCCTTCTTTTCAAAAAAAGCAAGCAAATTTTGCTGAGGTTTCCTTACTCCGAGACCTGACATTATTTTGGAGAAGATTCAATTGCTACAATCTTGAATCTAAAAGTAGTGCTTTTTTGCTGTGACAAATTAAGGTCTCGAACTAGATAACTTACTTCTGCTTGAGTCAGTCTGTGCGGTATATCATCTTTGACCTCAAAGTCAGTGTGCTTCAATGTTGAAGGCGCATTGAGTTCTTCCTTACCCTCACTATTATCATTTATTACTTCTACTTCATAATTTTTGAATTTTGAGCCGTGTTGGAACTGGTAGATTGTCAGAACGCGCGATGGGTCGAGTAGCTGACGGAAGGTTCCAGTATTTAACCGTTCCTATATTTTTCATTGACAATCCTGCTTCTATAGGAGTTAAGTAGAAGTAGCAGCCATTTCTATGATTAGTGACAAATGACATGAATTGAAATTTTTCAACCAGTCCCTCAAAGTAACTGAACAACAATTTGTAACGAAGTTACAAGATTTTGTCTTTATTTTATAGTAATAAGGGTAAGCCCAGGCAGTCTTTTGTAAGAGAACTTAGATAATTTTGCTCCCTTAACATTTTAACCTCTAAATTTATAATGTACATAACAAAAAGATACATTTTAAGCTTTACCTGTGAGTCATGAGGGGTTTATAATTGTAAATATACATAAAGAAACCAACCTAAAGAGGTTTCTAGCCTGATAGTATCCTGGAAAGGTTTGATTTCTTATAGGTTATGCCTAGTTCTCTGTTGATTATGTTGTAGTCTCTGGCCTTATTGTTTTCAGCCCTGGTTATTCTTAGGATAATAAAGAACCACAAATGCCTAAAACTGAGAGGGTTTTCATCACTATGCTTCCAGTTTTCCGGTTATTTTCATCAAATTTTCGTTTCATGCTATTGCATTGTTTACATGTTCTATTTTGCAAGTTTCAAGGTTTACCTACCTTGGGATGCCCTGTTAAATGAAGGGGCATGCTCAGTGTGGCAAAATTAAATATAAATCATGATTCAGTTCCCCGCGGTTTTCCTGAAAAGCCGGTTTTGAGAGCTGAAACTAAGTTTGTTTACCATATAAGGTCATAGCCTATAAATCCGTACCGTTTTCATGAGGAAAGACTCTATTTTCGTTAAGTTTTCCCAATTGCATTTTTATCCAACGATTGGTTCCGAGGATGTTCGTAAGTCGTCGGCATCCAAATTCCTGCGATGGGTGTAAAAAGGTTCCAGGTCCACCAAGGTGACACATTAGTCGCAGTAAGGTCGTACCATACCTTTCGATCGAAGTACCAGTAATTTTTCCATATTTCAACACCGTTAAATTTTCAATATTTACGTTTAATTTTGTCTTGACGTTGACAGTGTGAATTGGGTTAGGTAAGAGCCACCTGTTAACAGTTGACCGGCCGTTTCCAAGCTCGCGTATTAAGATCTTTATCGAATCCGTTGCTATTGATATCGTTCCGTCCCGTTCAATTTATTTTTAAAACTGTGGTTTGGACACTATCTTTCTTCGTGTTTTGTAGGGCAGGCAGCAGTGCATTTTTGTTAAATTACTACCTGGACACTATCTTTCTTCGTGTTTTGTAGGGCAGGTAGGAAGCGGGTTATATTAATGAAATTATCGTAAAATTATCCGCGTTACGGTATTTTAGTTACCATTTTTACAAGCTTGGAAGACGGTCGTATTTTATTTTTCCGCTGTGAGTTTTTATCTACGATTAATTATTAGAATATTCATATTGATTCCGTTCCGCTTTATGAACTTTTAAAACTCTGGTTTGGACACTATCTTTCTTCGTGTTTTGTAGGGCAAGCCACAGTCGCGAATATTATTAATTGGTGCCTGGACACTATCTTTCTTCGTGTTTTGTAGGGCAGGCAGCAGCGCGGTTTTGTTAAATTACTACCTGGACACTTCGTGTTTAACTTCTTCGTATTTTGCAGGGCAGGTAGTAAACGGGTGATTAAACCAACGTTTCATTAGTTCCGTTTGCCAAAAGTAACATTCTTGTTTGCAACCAGAGAAACACTCACTGCGGATTTATTTTGTATTTAATTGATAATTTTTATTATTGACTTTTTTTTCTGCTCTGTCCGCGGCCGTACCGTTCCGTTTAATTGTTTGATTGATGAAAATTACTGCTTGGACACTATCTTTCTTCGTGTTTTGTAGGGCAGGCAGTAGCCGCGTTTATTAATTATTACTTGGCTTCTCAAAGTGGCGAGAGACAAGTAATAACCGAGTCCGTGATGTCATAATAACCATCCGTATAGCAACAGAGCAGAGGTAAATGTTGACCGATTGATTGAGATTGCTTCGCTTGATTGGTGTTGAGTTTCCGGCTTTGCTTAACGAATGTCATCCGTAACCGCTTGCACAAAACGTCATAACATCGTCCCTTAAATCATACTATTTTGCGTCATTAATAGAGTGCCGAATTTTCCGGTACATTTTCCCAAATAACTGCCTGTGCTTAATCATAGAAATTGGTAATGGGGATTATTAGATTTTAAGGACACTTTTGTTCATTTAGTTTTAAGCAGCCAAACCTGGTACTTATTAGTATTTGTAATAATAAAGATTAAAAGCAATAAGATCTCATTATAACCGGACAGTCTACTTTCAATCTCTACCTGGTTTCTCCACTGTCTAAAGGCTTACCCGAGAGGCTAGAGGGGACTCTAAGCTCTTTTAATTACTTAGAGTGGCGCCCGAGGCATTTTGTCGACTTTTCTCCTATAACTGTACAAAGAAATAGTGAGGGGGGTTGACGGGTACCCTGCGACGTCAAAGGTTAGAGGGTGGACATACGGCGAGTATGTAAGTACCCCCGCTACAAATTACAACAGATGTGTGGAGTCCATGACTTCTCCTGATCGCCTAACTTAAGACAAAATAATGCTGATAGACAGTTTTCACAACCGGGTGGTGTCAGTTTGCGTTTCTGCGAAGAAAATGTTATTCTGCCATAAACATAACAAAAATTGTCTTCGAAGTTAACACATTTTCGGGGCATATTAATATAACAGTTTTGCAACTTGTATAATATGAAAAACACCGGATATACAGAGTGTCCTATTTGCCATGTGTGACTATTGCTATTTCCGAAACTATAGGAGATACGAAGGCGGTTAAATCAGAAAAAAGTTGCCAATTTTGATGCTTATTGTAACTCCTTTTACAGCGTTGCAAAATGTTTTTTAGTTCGTGAGTTACAGGGTAATTTATAAAAAACGCCAAATTTTATTTTAATTATTATTTCTAAAATTATGGATTTTAGAAACTTACTTTTAATTACAAAGTTTTATAATTTTTTGTGCTCTAAAAACTAAACCCCACAAACTACACCTTTAATTTTTTTTTATGACGTTTGGTACTTTGGCAACAGCTGTCAACTTCTTTTTTTTAAATACGGACCTGCATTTTTCATAACTTATTTTAAAAACATTTTTTATTTCCTTTAAAGTGATGTATCTCAATCATACGTTTTCCAACGTTTCGACATATTAATAGCCATCGTCAGGAATTTTTCCCTAATACGGACCTGATTTTTTTTTTAATGTAAATTAATTATTTATTGAAATAGTAAAAAGTTATCTTTTTGGTTGTGATTTAAAAATATTTATAAATGCTAAAATAATATAAAAGTAATAATATATCCATTTTAGACACAAAGTGACTTGGTTTTTTTAATAGCCTTTAAAGAGTGTACAATTTGTTTAGCTGCCATTAATTTATTTATTCAATAATCATCTGCTGAATAACATTATTGCTTCTAAATATTAAACATCAATATTAATAAGAGGCAATTAAAAATAATAAATATTACAACAATGATCTGACTAACTTTATAATAAATTTATTTTTAATAAACAAATTAATAAAGAACAAAAATAAATCCAGAACTTAGTTAAAATAAATAAACGCTATTAAATAATATGTACCGGGTGTCCAAATAAGAAAGGACGCCGGCTGTATCTCGGAAACTATTCATCACACAGCGCTGAAGAAAAAAAATTCTTAAGAAAAGTGGCCAAAAAAATGGCTGGAAAATATTTACAAGTTTCTAAGTCTACCACAAGAGGGCGTAACTGCACAGTAATTTCAAAAAATTCAAATTTCGTCTAAAATAGCCAGTATTAGGTACCATTTTGAAAACATCAGAATAATCTTAATTAATTTTGCCTTAATTTGGCTAAAGAATTTTCTTCATATCTCCAATGAGAAGGGTGGGGGAAGATCATAAATAATGCAACTTTTTAATTGCCCTGTACTCAGATTCTTTATTAAAAGTAATTCAAGTGGGTACTCGTTTAAAAGGAAATTCAAAGGGCTTTCAAAATATGCACCTGTCAACGTCACTTTGTTTTCATTGAAGTCGTCAGAGGGCGTTGTTTAACAGAGACTGGGTTTTAAGAGATTTTCTCTAAAAAGTTAAATGCAATGATATGATTTTTTCACTGCGGTTTCGAAGACTTAAAACATACTAACAAACCAGTGAAAATCGCGTTTCGATATTTCCATTTGTGTTTGACTAATTTTAAAATAACCTATTTTTCAAATTTTAAATATTATTAGCAATATAAGGGCGGTCTTTGTGACAGAATATTCTCAAAAATTACTAAAAAATTATTTGGAAGCTCATAATCATATTTCCACTTGAAAATATAATTGGCAATCGAGAATCTCCGAATATGATTTATTAGAGCATTATTTATTAATTCTATTTGAATATTACTATTATATCAAGAGGCCTATGGAAATATAAACAGAAACAAAGGATTGGAAAATGTCATTTAAAGTTACTTAAATTGACAGTTGTCAGTTTTAAGTTATTTCTTATGTGTAAGTGTTTTTTTACTACAAATTAAAAAGTTTAAAAATGAAAATTCCAAATGAAGTAGCCTATAATATGCTAGCAATTTATTTCGAATGCAATCATAACTCAACGGTTGCCTCTCGAATATATGCTATGCGGTATCCAGAACAGAAACATTATACGAAAAGGACATTTGCAAGATTAGCTACTCGGTTGCGAGAAAATGGCAGTATCCATTTACCTCTTAACAGAAGACGTCGCTCTGGACGATCTGAAGAAAATATTGTTAATGTGTTTGCTTATATTGGATTATACCCTTACATAGGAATAAGGCAAATTTCATTGGATTTGGGCATTACGAAATCAACTGTGCATAACATTTTAAGAGACCACAGGTTTGTTAAAAAGTTGATAATTAAATTTGACTATTACTAGAATCGAATATTAAAATATATATATTATTTTTATTTTTTACCTAATTTGAATGTTATTTTAGGTTGCATCCATATCATATGGTGCTGCATCAGGAGTTAACAGGAACCGATTTTGATAGACGACTTGATAATTGTAACTGGTTTAGCAATATGATGGAAGAAGATCCCCAGTTTGTCTCAAACATTCTATGGACAGACGAGGCAACTTTCATTAGTGTTGGTAGTGTAAATTTACACAATATGCACTATTGGGCTCCCACAAATCCCCACTGGATGAGAGAAGTGCAGTATCAGGGTCGGTGGTCTGTTAATGTCTGGTGTGGGATAATAGGGGGAAGAATTATTGGTCCATAAATTTTTGAAGAGGTCCTCAATAGACACACCTATTTAGATTTTTTTAAATTTAAGGTTTCCTCATAGGTGATTGGTCGAGGAAGTATATTTCCTTGGCCCCCGCGATCTCCTGATCTGACTTGCCTAGATTTTTATTTGTGGGGCAGACTAAAGGATATCGTTTACCAAACCAGACCTACAACGCGAGATGATATGATAGCCAGGATCAGAAATGCGGTAACAAGCATATCAGTTGCCGAAGTGGAGGCTGCAGTTCACGTTACTTACCGAAAAGTACGCGACTGTATTAGTAACGATGGTGGACACTTCGAACATCTTGAAAGAAATTGATTTAGTTATATGTTTTATTTTTATTTATTTTATATTTAGTATTAATTTGCGCTATTTGTTATAATTGTTTAGTCAGAAGGATTTTGAAGATTGAATAAGAGGTAAACGGATACTGCCATTTTCTGCTAACCGAGTAGCTAATCTTGCAAATGTCCTTTTCGTATAATGTCTCTGTTCTGGATACCGCATAGCATATATATTATTCTAGGGGCATCCGTTGAGTTCTGATTGCATTTGAAATAAACTGTTATCAAGTCGGGGGAGTTTAATTTTTGTAACGTTTTTTTTTTCAGATCGATCGGCGTTGCCATTCGCCTAAAACGTCTAATAGGCCATCTACCCTGAATCACCCTGTATATTAATGCGACTCAATATATGTTAAAACGCTGAGACAAACTTGTTCCGACTTATCTAATCTGTCAATTCCTGCTAATTCTGAATCATTTGTTAAATTATTATAGGTACTTATATTTAAAATTTGAAAAATAGGTTATTTTAAAATTACTCGAAAAACAATGGAGATATCGAAACGCGGTTTTCACTGGTTTGTTAGTATGTTTTAAGTCTTCGAAACCGCAGTGAAAAAATCATATTATTGCATTTAACTTTTTAGAGAAAATCTCTAAAAACCCAGTCTCTGTTAAACAACGCCCTCTGACGACTTCACTGAAAACAAAGTGACATTGACAGGTGCATATTTTGAAAGCCCTTTGAATTTCCTTTTAAACGAGTACCCACTTGAATTAGTTTTAATAAAGAATCTGAGTACAGGGCGATTAAAAAGTTGTATTATTTATAATCTTCACACCCTTTTCATTGTAGATATGAAGAAACCTTCTTTAACCAAATTAAGGCAAAATTAATGAAGATTATTCTAATGTTTTCAAAATGGTACCTAATACTGGCTATTTTAGACGAAATTTGAATTTTTTGAAATTACTGCGTAGTTACGCCCTCTTGTGATAGTCTTAGGAACTTGTAAATATTTTCCAGCTATTTTTTTTGGCCACTTTTCTTAAGAAATTTTTTTCTTCAGCGCTGTGCGATGAATAGTTTCCGACATACAGCCCGGCGTCCTTTCTTATTTGGACACCCGGTACATAATTATGAAATAAATTATAATTAATCTAAATGTTCGAAATGACCACCATTATTTTGTAAGCATTTGCGCGCATTAGTTACAATTTTTCTTGGAATGTTGTAGAACGAATTAATATTTTATTGCAGGTTTCTCTTATTTTTAAACTTAAGGTCTTCTAAATTTTGAGGCGTAGTTTGATAAACCTGGTTCTTAATAAACCACCCTATGGAAAAATCCAAAATTATTAGGCGATCAATTTATAGGACCGTTATTACCAATCTAACAAATATTAACATGAATAAAAACTGGCGCGAAAACTTGATGACTTCTGTTAAAAATATTATTTTTGTTTGCTAACAATGATAACGCAGATTTCAGCTACTGTCACAGCCGATTAAATTAAACGAATAATGTTAATAAGTATCATAATTTAAAACTATTTTTTTTAATATTTAGATGAGGGTTTATCGGGCTTAACACAAATAACCACTAGTTTAATAAGCTTAAACTTTTAATTAATTAAATTTTAAATCGCAAAATTCCTGATGATGGTTAATTGTTGGTACGTTGAAACGTTGGAAAATATATGAGATACATCATTTTAAAGGGAATAAAAAATGCTTTCAGAATAAGTTATAAAATGCTTATAGAATATGTGAATATGGGAAATAATGGTTATAGTTATAAAATAATGGTCCACACACTTTTTAATTAAATCAAAATACTAAAATAAAAAACTTCTTTTTTTTTCTTTTTTAAATATTGTATTGTACGCCCCTGTGTTGCTATTTATACTTAATTTGTGTACCTTTTGACTTTGTATACATTTTAGTGTATATTTATTTTTGTTTTTCTATTTATTCACTAATTTATTTATTTATTTTTTGTTCGTATTTTGACCTCATACAATTTTGTTAAATTGTATATACTTTTGGGTTTGTTTTCTTTCTATGTGTATTTTTTATTGTATTTCTGTATGTTCTGTATTTCCTTATTTTAACTTAGGCTTTGTGTACAAATTGTAAAAATTTTTTGACAATAAAGCATTATATACCGAGTGACACAGGAAAAAGGGAACACTAAATAACTTTTTTTCTTTTCAAGATAAACAAATGAAATTTGGTATATCGATAGAATAGTCATAAGAGCATCTTTTGACATATTCTATTATTTTTGTTACTTCCGGTTTGACAGGAAGTAACACTAACTTCTTTATTTTAAATGGGACAATTGGTACAATATTAAGTATTTTGATAAAAAATAATATTCTGAGAATAATGATACCGCATTATCCACTTTTTGTTATATGCTCATAGAAAAAATCGTTTTTTAAATTTTAAAATAAGGGGTCGATAAATGCATTAAAAATTGTAATTTTTAATCAAGTAAAGTCGAAATTATACCCATTTGTAATGACGTCATTTTTGTTTAGCATATTCCAAACAGCGGCGACAACAAACTTTTGAAAAAAAACAGTGTCTGATGATTGTTCATCTTTTATATACTAGGTTATGTGAAATATCCGTCACTGTCAATCAAAAATATTGGTTTGTCAACTTGTTCTTGAAAGTTATTTCAAAAAGTGTTAGATAATGCATACAAAAAGATATAATAGGTATAATGAACAATCGCAGCTGATTATTTTAAATATATTGGCTTTTTTTCAACTGGAAAAGGAACAAGTCACGGAATTGCACTTCAAATTGAGAATGTGATAGAGCGAGCCGCAGATGCAACAAAATTGAGCACAACAACGATCGCAAATATAAAGAAGAATGGGATAAAATCAGATCAGGATTACGCAGCCCGTATATCTTCCAAGCAAAAGACAGCAAAAACCAAAATTACAACATATTTAAAACATAGAATTCGGGACACAATTTATCCTATGTACGCCAAAAAAGAATATGTAATATTGGCGACAATAAGAGAAAAGTTCAGGGAAGAAATTGAATATTTTGAGTTTTCCATTGACTCCTTAAGAAGATGGATCAATAATATAGGCTTCAAGTGGAAAAAATCAAATAACAGAAAATATTTGATGGACTTGCCAAATATTGTTCATAAGAGAATCAATTTTTTAAGGGAGTATATTAAAAATAGAAATGTAGGTCCGGAAGGTTTTACTCCAGTTTTCATTGACGAGACGTTGATTTTTAGCAAGGGATCATTTCGTAGTAGCTGGCAAGATGACACCAAGCACACGGATTCAAGGAAAAACAGTGAAGGTAAAAATTATCTGGTTATCTTTTTAGATTTTTTTTTGAATAAAAACTATTGCCCTTGTAAGGGCCCTCTAACTTCATAATTTCATCTGTTTCATAGTTTCATATAATTTCTCTCTAAGACAATATGAGGGAATTTAACTCCATACACTACTTGTATGTGCATGGAACATTACTTATTAATTATATTAAATTTAAGTTCTGGAAGAATGATTTCTAAAAGAAGAGAATTGAATTATCTTTTATTTTTAAGGTCATCGTTATATCGTGGTCCACGCCGGAACCAAAGATGGCTTCATCAAGGGTGTAAATTTAATATTCAAGAGTGGATTAAAGACGGGAGATTATCATGACAATATGAACAGGAAAAAGTTCGAAAACTGGTTTAAAACTCAGCTGGTTCCAAATCTTCCCCCAACGTCATTTATAATCATGGACAATGCAAGTTACCATTCTGGTTTATTAGAAGAAATCCCGAGAAAATCTTGGACAAAGCAGAGACTGACCGAATGGTTGAAGAAAAAGAATATTGGCTTTCCAGAAAAAGCCATGAAAGATAAAATATGGAGTATTGCACACAGAAACTGTCCTAGTAAAAAAAAGTACTTCCTTGATGAATATGTTAAACCTTTAGGACACAAAATTTTGCGACTGCCACCATATCATTGTCAGTTTAATGCAATTGAAATAGTATGGTCGGAATGTAAACGAAAATATGATCAATATATTTCCAATTTTAAGGGGTCACCTTCAGAAGTTTTGACTACATGGGAAAGGCTACACAATAAACGAAATTTCTTTAGATCATTGGCAAAAATATGTTTTTCATACAGAAAAGGTAATTGAAAAGGCTTGGGAGGCAATACAAGTGTGTGATGCCTATGACATTCTGCCACTTGTCATTACGACTGACGAAGACGACGATGACGAAGACAATATCTCTGATTTCAGTTCTGACTGACAATACTGACGAGATTGATTAAGCTTTTTTTGTTCTAGCAAATTTTATTTTATGATCGTCGTTTAAGTATTCAATCATATAGTTGCAATTTCATTAACTTGGTAATGCAATATGGCGTGTTGTTTTTGAGTTTATATGTTTTATTTTTTGGAATGGTATTTTCATTTTAATGTGTTAACATATTCCTTCAAGCAGCATTTTTTTTCATGAACAAGTAAATTAAATTGTCAGTATTTAAATTTTTCCCAGTGAGTTAAAATAATTTTATACCATTATTCACAATTTTTGTAAGCTCGGTTTTGTTACGTCTACTGCTCGTGCCGAATTCTACTTTTCAAATATGTTGTAGATTTGGTTTTTGCGGTCTTTTGCTTGGAAAATATACGAGCAGCGTAATCCTGATCTGATTTTATCCCATTCTTCTTTATATTTGCGATCGTTGTTGTGCTCAATTTTGTTGCATCTGCGGCTCGCTCTATCACATTCTCAATTTGAAGTGCAATTCCGTTTCGGACTTGTTGTTTATGTCCCATTATTTATGATTAATTATAATAATATTTGTTAATTGTTAAGTTTGTTAATAATACAATAAATACTACAAGATTTTTTAAAATTTTTTGGGAATGAAAGTATATACACGAATATAAAAATATAATAGCTAAAATAAATCATTTGTTAATTTCTGAACGTATAAAAATACATAGCAGACTATTAATTTCTGAAGGCGATGGTAAAGTTTCTAACCTAATATTGATTGGCAAAAATATCTACGCCATACGTTTTTTTTTCACCTGGATGACGTAACTACAAATGGGTATAATTTCGACTTTAATCACGGAAAAATAATGATTTACATTGTGTTTTATTAGTCAGCAAACATTTCAAATATCAGTAAGCATTGAAATTTTTTCAAAAACTACGGCAAATTTATTTGAATAACAAATAATAATTGAACTTGACAAGATGTCATGTATTATGTCAATTAAAAAATAACTCAAGAACGCGTCAAAACGCAGCCTCCTAGCCAAGAAACCAAAGTCTTATGGGCTTATTTATCAATCGATTTAAAACATAATCATATTAAATTATTTAGAAAAAGAAACCGCATTTCAAAAGGGGCTGTTTTAAATGTGCTATTTAAAAAAATAAAGTAAATACCAAAATTAATGGTTTGGACATTTTAAATATATGTAAAAGATTTAAATCATAAAATGTAACGAAAACTAATTTTTTGTGATTACTTGATTAAAAATTTAAACTTTCAACGCATTCGTGGCACCTTATTTAAAAAAAATGTTTTTTCTATGAGTATAAAGCAAAAAATAGCAAATGCAGTATCATTATTCTCAGAAAATGTTTATTAGTGTTGCAAATTTTATTTTAATTATTATTTCCAAAACTATTCATTTTAGAAACTTACTTTTAATAACAAACATTTTGCAACGCTGTAAAAGGATTTAGAATAATTATCAAAATTGACAACTTTTTTCTAATTTAACTGCCCTCGTATCTCCTATAGTTTCGGAATTAGCAATAGTCACACATAGCAAATAGGACACCCTGTATATACGAATCACAACTTTACTTTTAAACAATAACATCTGCAAGTGGAGAACAATATTGTATAACAGATAATGTTGCCATTTGCCAGGAGTGCGAACTTTAGAGACTAAATTTCCCAAAAATTAAAAAATATAAACTATATGAATAGACACGTCACTTTATTACCAAACAAGAGCTAATCGATCTTTTTTATGGTCATTTTTGAATTTAGCAGGTGGAAAGACAATAAAATTAGCTAGTTTTGAGCCCGAATTTTTTTTTTGTTATCTATCTATTAGTACTATGAATTTTACTGGTAGATAAAGTTATTTATATTTCAGCAGTATTTAAAATATTCAATTCTTTTATTATAAACAATTTTAATGTTTGTATTACTTATTATTCATTCATAGAGGCAACTCACGAAAGACTGAACCATGACCGAAATGATGCAGGAATTAAATCGGAGGGTGAGGACGATTCTCAAAGCGGAAATTGTAAACCGAAAGCCGTGCTAGGACGAACGCCAAATCATCTTACCTTAAGGTACCTTTTTGTTTTAAATTAACTTTTTTTATTAAATAATGTGGAAAAATGTTAACAGCACGACCTCGACTTTATCGGCAGGCAGTACGGGGAGCCAAGCACGTCTGATACAGTCGTCACATCCGCCAGAAAAGTTTCAGCCCGTTCAACTAGAAGAACTCGGTAAGCATTTTACATTATTTACAGGTGGCACAATTGTGATATTAAATAAGTTTCGTAATTAATAGATTTTTGAATTTACAGTAAGTCAAAGTTAACGATATTATATACATATACAGGGTGTTTCATAATTCGTGGGATAAACTTGAAAGGGTCGTAGAGGTTCTCAAAATAAGCAAGCTTGCGCAATAAACCCCTATCCGAAAATCAGTAGATTTTGAGATACAGGATGATAAAATTTTTTAAAAATCTGATTTTGCACGATAAATTTGACATCTCTGTAGATAATTCCGCATTAAAAGTAAGTAATTTTTTTTCCTTACAATAAATACCGTAAATATTATCAAACGGATTAAAATAAAAAATTTAATTTTAGCGAGAAATAAATTTCGAACAATGGATTTTATTTTTTTATGCGAAAACCGTACGTCGCTGAAAACAGGAGATGAAATTTACTCTCGGGATGCCAAACTTATCGTGAAAAATAAGATTTTTTCTTAAAATTATATCACCCTTTATCTCAGAATCTAATAATTTTCGGATAGGGATGTATGGCGCAAAGTTGCTTATTTTGAGGCCTACTACAACCCCTCCAAATTTATCCCACTATTTATGAAACTACCGTATAAATGATAAAAACTTAAGAAAGGAATTTAATCGGTTAACTCAAGGTCCGGAGTTACAAAATAAATATTACAATACCTATATTTTATTGAAATAAATGATTAGTTTCTTAAATATTTATTTACAGTAGTCTTTTGTGTTTTTTATCTAAATCTTGTTTAATGAGAAGGACTTCTTATAAGTGATACTTTCTTCTAAACTAATACTTGATTTGAAACATTTTTCAATTTTCATTAGCCGTTTAGTGACTAGATTTTTTCGATAGAATTAAATTTAAAAACTGTTGAACTACTTATACTACAAAGTTGCATCTACAAAGACTTTGCTGAAATTGCGAATAATTTTATTATTCGACATTTTAACAAAATCTTAAATATATCAAATATACAAGACTACAAACTTTGATTTAAATGGCATACAAAAAGAATAACGTATTGTCTTTGTTTTGCTTGGTTGAAATATTTGTTTACATATAATTTCAATAAAATCTGTAAAGATGCTGTGCCCGAAATTAGTCGAACGAATCTAGCCAAAAACTTGTGCAAAAGGGAATGGTTTTACTAATTACTCACACTACAGATAGTTGTTTAATGTTTGTATTGTAGCGTTTTAACCGTTCGTTAATATGTGAATTAAAATACTCGATGCACAAAATAGTCAAGTGATTTATAATTCCGGAATGGTGCAGGACACTGATATTTGCAGCATTACCAATATTTTTACACTGATGGTGGATGTCGATATCGGCAAGAAGGTTTCCCTATTGCAACTGAACTTCTTGTAAATAAAACAAGTGACGCTTTTCTCAAGAGAACGACGTTGAAGAGTATAACAGCACACCAGAACTTTTTTAACATGCTGCGAATCATCCTCCAGTCCAGGTTATTGAATTTGGGAATTGCTAGGCTTATCAGATGCTTGGCAAGCAACACCTCATTTAGAGAACACAAAGCGTCCCAAACATCTTTATAGGTTGACTTCGGATACGACGATCTTAAGTGCTTACGCAACTTGGTCGTTAGACCGACCCAGCTCTTTAATTTTTCCAAACTTTCTACGAAAAACTTCAGCGTCCTCGTAAAGCCAAAGCAAGTCACAGTGTTTGTACTTTTGGTCTTTGGCTTCGACATTTTATGCGTCCTTCATTAGATCGCTAGTCCACCATGCCATCTAACTGCTGCTCTTCTTGTCTTTTGATTCCAAGCGTCTTGCAGATGTTCTGGAACAAGTTTGATTTAAAATTTCGAAAGTACACCAAATCGGCAGATCAATTTTTTAATTAAGGCGTTCATCGATGTGTGTACGATTTTTGGTGTGTGCTGGTGTTCTAGGTCCCTATACTTAATATTCTTATTATTATTAGGAATAGCTACATCAGTAAGGGTGGTCTTCCTATAAATCTTATCGATTAGTATAAGGTTAGGCCTATTGTTACTTACTCGTTAGTCTGTAAGTACAGTGCGATCCCAATACAATTTGTGTTTCTCATTTTCAAGAACTGGTTCTGACTTATAGTTATAATATGGTACGTTGGCTGCTGATAAGAGATTTGGTTTTTGTGCGAGCTCTTGATGAAGTATCTTTGCAACTAAATCATGTCGTTCTTTATATTCCGTTGGTGCAAAAGTTTGACATCCACCGATGACATGCTGAATGGACTCTGTTGTCTCACATCCATACCTACATCTGTCACTTTGTACCGTCGAGTCACCTACGACAAACTTTAAATAATTTCTTGTTGGTATTACTTCATCTTGGATAGCTGCAAGAAACCCTTCAGTTTCGGGGAAAAGCTGTCTCAACGTCAAACATTAGTTCGACGCCGCTATGTCGACATACTCTTGTTGAACATGCCGTCGATGTAGTGGTTTTCCCATTCAAACTTGCATTTTTTCTTGCTCAGTGGTATGGTGTATGGGTATCTCAAGCTGTTGGGGTTTAAGTGATATTGAGTGATCTGCTTTACATACGGCACGATGGATGTCTGATGTTTCAGTTTTTTTTTAAAGAAAAAGGATTGCAAGTTACTTATTTGCTGAGTCAGCTGCTTGCCAATGTCGGTCATTCCTCTGCCTCCCACATGTCGAGGCAGTCTAGTTCGTTCTCTATTATTAACCCATTAATAAGTTTTTGTTTTATTTTTAAATTATAATTAGAAAAAATACCTTATTATGGGTCTAATAAACATAAAAAAATTGTTTTTTAAGTTTTAATTCACTAGAGCCTTTGTTTTAGGGCGTGTTTTGTATATAATTACATTATATTTTAGTTATCATGGTAAAGTTTGAAACAAATTTTAGGATGCAATACAATGTTACACTTTTCGCAGATGAATTTACTTTTTTTTCCACATAGGGCACATCGGCGGTCGGTTTCATTGTAGACTATCAGATGCCCAATATTATCAAATCGTACGTCATGTAATGGTCGAGGCATTCTGGTTTTTCCTTGCAGGGGTTTAGTACCAAAACTTTTCAAAAATCGCCAATAAACTAACAGAGTCAGGATGATTTGTTTTCAATTTTCGCATAAGTAACCAAGCATTCACAACAGATACATCTAATAAATATAAGACTAGTGGCCAATACCATTTCCTTTGTCGAAATCTTGATCTATAAGCCGCAACAAGACCATCTAATTTGTCCACACCACCCATATATTTATTATAGTTGGCTACTATCTTCAGCTGAGAACGTCTTCTTAGATCGGGTGACCCTGTCCCAACGAAGTGTGTTAGTTACTTTAGTGGTTTCAAAATTGGATGCAACAGAAACAACTTTATTATCTTTTCATTGTACGAGCATGCTGGTGTCATTTCGATAATACTTATAGCTTCCCCTTTGCTGATTATTCCATTCCTTCTTAGTTTGTACCGGACATTTCTCTAAATGATTATCACTTATTGTGCCTGTGGCACAATAATTGTTTTTTGATAAATAGTCAAAGAGAGGAAGGCCTGTAAAGTAATTAAAAATTTAAAAATAAAATATAAAAATTTTATAACCCTTACCTGAAGGTAATTCGACTTGCTCTAGTAAAGATAGTATTCATCTCCACTTAAACCAAATTTCTTTTCTTTTTCTTTGTTTTGATTTTTTCCGGTATAAATCTCAAAACAATACATGTATCCGCTACTCGAACAAATAGCCCAATTTTCGTAGCCAAATCTTATGGGCTTACCCCGAATGTATTGCTTGGCATCATGTTTTCCATAATATGGCACCATGCTCTCGCAATAGATAAATGCTCATCAAAGCTATTGTGTGTTCTAAAATTCAGGTTTAGATGATCTATCAAGGGTCTAAATTTATAAAGCCTCTCGTCTTGGTGTAATTTTGAATTATCATTATCATCAATTAAGTGAATATACTTTAGTAGAGTCTCAAACCGATTTCGACGCATGCTGTTTTGTAATATTTTTCAGATAACTTCTTCACTCGGCCAATAGAGTCTTCTGTTTGGATATTTTCCATACCCCGATAAAAGAAACGCTCCTAGTACCACATGCAGTTCGTCCAGAGTAAATTTTAGTTCTACATTTCTACATTACTACATACTACTTCTACCTATTACTTTCCGTAATAATCAACGTCAAAAGTTCTTCATTGAAAAATAATTTGAAAAAATCAACCGGGGTAGTTGCATTTTTTGCATCCAGTGAGGGTTCACTAGGGCTACAGACAATCACAAGGTCACTATTATTTACTCGGCCAGTATCAGGATCAGGCTCCCGCCATCTTGATTTTTGGTACGCGTACTCTGTTTGTTGCTTTGTATTGTTATTGCCGTTTAGGTTTTTCTGAAGGACAGATAAGGGCAGTAAATCTTCAGGGTCAGAATCTTCAGAGTCATTTACGTAAGCTATTTCACATTCCTGAGATAGGATTCCGCGAGGTAGGTGATTTATATTCGCTGCATGCTCGTCGTCAGATTCTTCGCTATCAGCTTCGGTCTCATTTCCATCATCTGGAGGTAAAATATAGATGTTAGATTCCGGCCAGTCGTCATCCTCCTCTAAACAGTACATTAGTTGAGCTAAGGTCAATCTGCAATAAAGGAGACATAGCGCTTAACGTCCATTATAAGGGACACAACATATGTAGTAACGTATTTTACACGCGGTTACAAAATCAGTGGTTCGATGACCTTTACTATTTTCTTTGAACATTATTTATAAAGATTCAATTAGTAATCAATGCGGAAAATGTTTATTTACACATATATAAAATAAAACTTACCCTTGACCCCTAGTAGATTACATGGAGGGATCCATTTTCAATAACACATAAATAATTTTGCGAGAAATAGAAAACAAAAACACCTGACACGTCGAATCAAGTCTGCTAAATACGCTTTGCAACTCTAAGTGCTCGATGTATCCCCACTTTTTTTTTATCGCAAGGAATTTGCTGGTCCCTTATAAGGGAGGCTAGGTATTAATGGGTTAATGTTCTAAATTATGACAAACATTAGAAACTATAGTCACAATTCTCAAATATTATTCAAAGCTAGTTGTTTATATTATAAAAATGTTTTATTATCATGGTCCACATAATGCATTGGAAATTTTTAAAACAAATATCTTTTAAACCTTTAGCATTAGGCACTTTTAACAGTGAGAGTAAAGAGGATTTTTCGGTCATTTGTTGTATACAGGGTAGCACAAAAAATTTTGATAAGTTATTTACCGAAATAGTACTGTAAGTGGTGCTCTCTAGAAGTTTGGCCACAACAAATAATGGATTCTTGTTTTTCATTCTAGAAAACTTTCCTATACCGAGTTTTATGCCAAAATTTGAAATGCTTCTCAAGCAATAAGGAAAAATAGACAATAAAATTGTGTTGACACTGTATCTCGCAAACGATCAATTTTCATCAAATCAACTTTTGGACTAATGTATGTTTGGGTCAATTCACCTATTTTGGTCTGTAGTATTTCCAGTTTTGAGATTTACCAGCCTTTCGCGGACACCTGTACATAGCTAGACTATTGTTCCGGAAGATTCACTAACCTTCCACGTATCTCTTGAGTCCGTCACTCACGCCGCTGAGATGATTCCCGAATGTCGGAAAATGCTGGTATAGTCGCGGCTGTTAAGGTCTATTTTGATCTATTAAGATCTATTTTAAATTATACAGGGTGTTTCAGAAGTATGGGATCAAACTTCTAGGGGTTGTTCAGTGCAACAGAACAATCCATTTGAGTATAGGAACCCATGGCCGGAAATGCGTTACTACGCCACTACGTCCCTAAGACGCGTTAAAATTTATAAAAAAACATTAATTACCTAAATAGGATCTGCTGCATTTATTTATACGTTTTGTACATGATACCATAACAACAATAATTTAAAATCAACGCTTATCAATGTCAATTCTCAATATCATGTTTAAAAATTTTATAGCTTACAATTTTTAAACATTTATTGCTAATGGAAAACTTTACCAATCAAGAATTGGCGGATATGAATTTGGCATACGGAGCAACAAACTGCAATGCACGAGCAGCATCGCGGTTGTATCATGAACGTTATCCCGAACGACAGCATCCTGGATACAAAAAGTTTATTGCGGTTCATCGGCGGCTCGCTGAGACAGGCATGTTTAGAAGAAAGAAAGAAAGAAAATGTGCTATATTACGTAAGAATAATCTTGTGTACAAGCATCCTACAAGCTAAAAAAACAAAACACAAATACAATTTCAAAAATTGACAAAACAATGAACAAAATTAAACACAAAAAGACAAAACTTTTTGAACAAACTTAAATTAAAGATAACTAAATAAAACAATCAATTACTAAATAAAGGTAAACTTGCTGACAAAACTAGAGAAGAAAAAAGGAAAAAAAGAAAACTTTCCAACATGTCCAAGGTTAAAACCTATCATTAAAAAAGTCATCCAGGTTATAATATGCCTTAGACAATAAAAGCGACTTTAATTCTCTTTTAAATTTCTTAATATCCGATATATGTCTAACACACAGAGGAACATGATTGTAAATTTTTTTACTTATGTAAATTAATGAGTTTTTGGTAAGGGAAGACGTAGGAATAGGTAGGGGAACATCATTTACACGACGAGTCAAATGGCCAGTGTCAGAGGGTAGTTTGGGAATTTTGTGAATAAGAGCAGCTGTTTCTAAGATAAAAAGTGAAAAAAGAGTTTTCAGAATTTTTTCAGAAATGAAGAGGGGTTTGCAAGAATCTCTTAACTTAGCAGAACACAGGTATCTAACTGCTTTTTTTTTGAATAACAAAGATAATGTTAAGTAGCCCCTTATTGGTTAAACCCCAAAAAGGCAAGCCATACCGAATATGAGATTCAATAAGTGAAAAGTACACTGAACGTGCAACCACCCCTCCCAGCTCTTGTTTTGCCATTCTTACTGCGAAACATCCAGAAGATAATTTCCCAGCTAAATGTAAAATATGATCTTCAAACCGAAGGCGACCATCAATGGTAATTCCTAGGAACTTGCAGCACTCTTTATTCTGCAAGAGGGAATTTTCGTCAAACATCAGACCCTGAACATCGCACTTAAACCCCATAATAGACGTCTTTCTTACATTAAACACGAGCCTGTTGGAAGCACACCACCCTGATAAAATCTGAAGGTCTTCAAGGATACAAGTCTTAATATAGTCAGAATTTTTATGGCTCCATAGTATGGTGGTATCATCAGCAAACTTAACCACCTTGCCCTGCAGTTTCAATGAACTCAAGTCATCCACATACAGTAAAAATAACAGTGGTCCCAACACTGAACCCTGGGGAACGCCGCATTTTAGGGATCTAGAAGCAGACAAACGCCCAGACACTGAAACCTTCTGAGTACGATTTGATAGATAGGACTCAAGCCATCGCAATGCTACGCCTCTAAAACCATATTTATCGAGCTTAGATAACAGTATTCCATGATCCACACAGTCAAATGCTTTGGATAGATCACAAAACACTGCCGCCGATGACTCTCCAGAATTCAAGGACACATAGACGCTCTCCAAAAAGCTAAAAACAGCATCATGAGTCCCTTTACCGGCTTGAAATCCAAACTGATTTGCAGACAAAATGCCATTATGATGTAAAAAGGACAAAATTCTGCTTTTTGCAAGTTTTTCAACTATCTTAGAGAGGGTAGACAAAATAGAAATGGGACGGAAATTACAAGGCTGATCCAACTCTCCACCCTTATGAAGAGGGATAACCACTGCCTCTTTTAAACATGAAGGAAAAATGCCAATATGTAAAGAATTGTTTATGGCAGAAACTAAAGCATTTAAGGCTGAATCAGGCAAAAAGAGTAACAACCTCGAAGATATCCCATCAGCTCCAGATGATTTATGGTTTTTTAGGCGTTTGATTTCATTTTTTACTTCGGTAAGTTCGACAGGATGAAAGAAAAATGAATGCTCAACCGACACTTGTTGAAGATAGTGTAAGGGATCAATGTTACTACGAATGCCCTTGAGCAAGATATTAGGTATATCACAATAATAGTCGTTTAAAATGTCAGGTCTTAACTCCGGTTCCGATACTTTTCTATGGCAATGTCTAAAATCATTAATAATCGACCAACACTCTCTTTGCCTATTTGATGACATATTTAAGCGATCCCTATAATAATTAGATTTTGCTGCTTTAATTGTCTTTCTGTACAGACTACGGTATTTCTGATGATATACAAGGATATTTTAATTTGTGGTATATTTGCACAATTTAGTTAAAAAACGGAGGTTTTTAGCAGAAATTCTAAGGCCTCTTGTAACCCATGGTTTTCGTTTCTTAGTTTTAAGCCTCATTTTAGGAAAGCACTGATTGATCTTATCACACAGAACTTGAAAAAATAAAGTAAGTGGGTCAGAAGCCGTTTCAAGTGCATTCCAATTTACCGAAGCTGTAGCAGCAGAAAAAGCATTGAAATTTCTCCTGCTGAAAATTCTTCCCATATAATGAGATGAAGATGATACAGTATTATATGGCATTTTAGCAAGAATAGCTTCATGGTCGGAAATACCAGATGGGAGTACCGTGCATAAAACGTCAACAAAATTTGTACAGAAATAGTCAATTGTAGTTGCAGATGAAGAAGTTATTCGTGTGGGAGAAAGAACGTGCATTTTCAAGTCGTAAGAATTTAAAATACTTAAAAGAGAAGTACGTGGCAAGGTTTCATCAGTGTAGTTGATATTAAAGTCACCAGCCAATATAACCTTAGAGTGTAGGGACAACTGGGATAAAATAGAATCAAGTTTGTCCAGAAACATAGCAATATCTCCTGTAGGTGGCCTATAAACACAAAGAATATATAAATTAAAACGCTTACAAAAAGAAAGAGAGAATTCAAAAACATTCTCTAACAGAAGATTATCATACTTATCAATATTACAAAAAATCGTTTCAATTGTTTGCCTTGCCAAGATCATGGTTCCTCCATGTATAGATTGTTGACGACAAAAATTTGATATAGGAAGATAATCAGATATTAAAAAACATTCACTAGGCCTCAACCAGTGCTCAGTCAGAAGTACAATATCGGGAAAATTACATGTGTCCAGCAAAAGATGAAGCTCATCCATCTTGTTTCTTAGGGATTGTATATTAAGAATAAAGATACTTAAGTTTTTCGAAGAGCTAATTTCAATTTTACTAGTAGAATATGAACATGAATGAGATTCAACTTTCGTGGACACGTCTATAAAAAAGAAGAATCCAATTCACGATCAGTAACTAGTTCAGACTCATTAATTTGATGATTCAAAGACAATTTATTCGATGAAATATTTATTTTAAAATATTTGAAAATATGTGCATGTAATAATGATGCCAAGTCTGAACCAAAGTTACTGGCGTGATTAGACTCCAAAATCCCACACAGATTAATATTATTCTCATGAAAAGTACGATAAAGGGCCTTGTTACTATTATAGATAACATTATGGTTTAAATAAGTATAAGGGCTTGTCATCACTAAAGTGTTTGTATCAACATGATTTTGAATTAAATTTTTTAAAACATCAGATGAAGAGCAAATTCAATTTAACATTACTATTAAAAAATCTTCTTTCGTAAAGTCTTTAACTAAATTTGATGCTGTCCTAATCACCTCACTGCTTGAACTGCCCGGCTTCAGGAAACACTGGACCTTGTAGTAAGCTTCAAACTTTAAACGTAAATGTTTTAGGAACACTCTGCTACAATTTCCACCAACAAAGAGAAGCCGAGGTCGACTATCGTCAGGTGTATTTGGCCTAGTTGGTAGCTGTGTTGGAGAATTAATAACAACAGATTTGGATATCTGTAACTGTTCCTTCAATGCACAAATGTCGGAACAACAGGTATCTTTTTCAACCTCCAACACCTTTACGGAGTCTAAGACCAAGAATTTAAGACCAAGATGCATGATACTGGTGTTGCTCGAACCGTAAGAACGGTCGAATTTGAAGAAGAGGTGCTTTAGCGAGTTGCCGATGAACCATCAAATAGCACACGTGACGTCGCTAAGAATATGAATACGAGTAACGCTTCTGTCTGGCGGGTACTACACGAGCAACAACTCCATCCTTACCACTTCCAGAAAGTTCAAGGTATGACTGCAGCCGATTATCATCCTAGAGTTCAATTTTGTTGATGGCTTCTGGATCACATCATTGCACAACCAAATTTTTTACGATATGTTTTCTGGACCGATGAAGCCTCTTTCACAAGAGACGGTATTTTTGGGACGAAGAAAATCCTTATGCAATTTTTCCAAGAAAACATCAGAATCGTTGGTCTGTCAACGTATGGGCAGGCATTGTTGATGATTATTTAATTGGGTCATACCTTCTACCGGAACGGTTAACAGGACCTATTTATCTGCGTTTCTTGGAGGAAGTTCTCCCAGAACTCCTTGAAAATGTTCCACTCAACGTTAGACAGCAAATGTGGCTTCAGCATGATGGAGCGCCGGCTCACTTTGCTGTACAAGTACGCGAGTATTTGGCTCAGCGGTTTAGGCACCGTTGGATTGCCAGAGGTGGAGCAGTTTCTTGGCCTCCTAAATCACCCGATTTAACGTCGCTCGATTTTTTCTTGTGGGACATGTAAAGTCTGTAGTCTTCGAAACTCCAGTAGAATCAGAGCTAGACTTAATTGGACAAATAACAGCAGCATTTTAAATCATTCAAAACGAGGATCAAATTTTTAGTGTAGTCCGCCGAAATCATGTGCGGCGTTTAAATCGGTGTATTGAGGTTGGAGAAAGACATTTTGAACAATTGTTGTGATGGTATCATATACAAAAGGTAAAAATAAATGCAACAGATCCTATTTAGGTAATTAATGTTTTTTATAAATTTTAACGCGTCTTAGGAACGTAGTGGCATAGTAACGCATTTCCGGACATGGGTTCCTATACTCAAATGGATTGTTCTGTTGCACTAAACAACCCCTAGAAGTTTGATCCCATAGTTCTGAAACACCCTGCATAATTATAAAAAGCAAACTCCATTTAAAACGGGAATAAAATTGCAACGAACATCCGAAAAGACTATCATCTCAATTACTGGCCGCTATATTTGAACGATAATATTGAATATTCTATTTTATAGAGATTTTTAGTAGACTTTTCTGATCTAATTCGTATTATACTCAAATTTATTGATAGAATTCTTAACAGTTAGCGCAATAGACGGTTTCATATTCTCAGTGTCCTTGTCTTTATTTTTGTAATACATTTTCACAATTAATAAAGATTGAAAGTTTAAGGTCTTGTAAATACCCATTTTTTATTGCCTATTTGTTATAATAAGATGTAATACCAAGCAATTCCAAAAAATCTGAGCTCTTACAAGTATACTTTATTATCCCAGAATAACAAAATCGTTCCAAACACAGACAGTAGCAATACAATTATTCTTTACAATGACATAAGTCAATGCGTGTTTATTTTATGCTATATTATTTTATAGTTACAAGGTGTGTTATGTTTTAGGGTCTCCGGTGTGGAAACCAAGAGATGGCAATGCAGAAAATAACACCACAACGACAATTGTGTCTCGCAAAGTGCGAGTTGATCACACCGGGCTGAGCGCTTCAAGAAAATCTCTCACTGGACTGGAAATGGACGAATAGAAAAATTTCCTTTTTAGTTTTCTCTTTGAATTTATTTACATTAATAATTTAATACAATTTTCTTGTTAACATGTTATAGAAGAATAATTAAAGTATTTTATAAAACTTGCAGCGTTTTATTGACGATTTTACATAAAAACACAAACGCAATAACTGAGATGTTCTGAGTGGTTGGGAAAGCAGCAATCATACACCGGAATCAACTTTGAGTACCGTTTAATAAGAATATTGCTATATCAGAAGCTTCGATAAAATATTTACATTTAAAAACACATAAAATATATAGGACGATTACCAGAGACATGTACACAACACTGACTTCAATAAAAAACACATTTTAAATTAAGTGCAATACTAGGTCTTATTCATACTTGCTTCAAATCCGTAGCAAGTAAGTAAGTTAAACATCTATTCTGATTTTTGACTCTCCATAATTACCACTAACACATTTTCTAACAAAATAGTGTTTAACATCAATGTGTTTGCTGCATTTAATTTCGAGTATCTTGAAAAATATTGACAGGAAAGACATTTTCATTTAAAATCTCTAAAAGCTATTGTCCCTTGATTTAATTAAAAATAATAAATCGTATAGAAGCAAAAATTCATTCTTACGAGCCAAAACTAATGCCGTTTATCAGACTATTTTGATATAGGTGCCATCTTGAATTAATTCCGTAAATTAAAAAAAGATTAATTTAGATAAATGACTCAAATATATAGATATTGATTTTTTTTTTCATTTTATTGTATATATAACTGACTTAATTCTGAAACTTTTTCGTCTTTCAAAAAATGTTGGTCCGACACACGGTTTAGCCGTAAAAATTACATCATGCACTGGGTGATCTTCCCGCTCAGCACGACACTCTTCTGGAGGTATATTAGGTTGTGAGCGCCAGGCAGTTGTTTGGTCGTCTTTTTATTTGAGCTATTTCTCGTAATGTTATAATCGGATATAATAGACATCTATGTGTTGACCGTTTCTTTTTTTCTTGTCTGATAATTATGCCCAGCTTATTTGCTTTGATATCAGTTTAAATCTGTGGATCCCAGAGATGGTAATGTCTTGGGTAATCAGGACACATTCTATGCTGGTACCACTTTTTTACCAACTAATACATTGTATGATTTGCAGTGGAGGCATGCTACTGCAATATTTTGTCGCTCTAGGTAAGCCCTTTTTGCTAGTATATGACAGCCTGATACTACATGGTGTGTTGTCTCATTGTGTTTCCGGCTACATTTAGAGTCATTGCAGTTTTACAGTATTTTTGACTTATGGCATACATGTAGCTTGTGTTCAGCGCTTATTCTTGACAAGCAGTGATGAGCGCCTGTGTTTTAGTTTTTACGTTCACGGTCGTCAACCATTTCAAACTCTAGCAGTCTATTTACTGTCTTCTTTTCAGCTTTTACTGTTGTTTTTCCTGTTTTCATTATCATTACTCTTCTTGTTTTAGGCTCTACTGGATTGGTGATTTTATTTATTTCAGGTATTCGCTCCTGTCATCTTATTTTTAGCGCTCCAAGTTCAATATGCTACGTTCAATTATCTGGTGTAATCCTTATTTAGTTTCTGTTTCATTGTCATATGTTGTACTTCAACGGGTTCTTCAACACCTAAGTATTTGACCTGTTGGATTTATTCCGTTAGTTCCTCGGTGGGATTTTGATTTAAGCTTGAGATAGTTAATCTACAAAATATGGTGCATTTTCTATTTCTCGTTCTTGCAGATGTATACTGCGTTTGTGGCGCTCAGTAGGGAGCCCAATGGGTAGAAGACCATACAGAAGAGCAAAAGGGATAACGAACTCACTTGACAGATACCGCATCGAATTTATATATCCTTGATTGTCATAAAGTCACAAAAAGGCATAATCTGTCCCCTCAAGGAGTCATGTGACCTTGCAGCGGTGAGGGCCTTACTAGGCCCTCACCGCTACAGGAATTCGATTCCTGTCCATGAATCAGGGAAAATTTCTGGGAAACGAAGCAAAGGATGTCTCAAAGTAAAGTATTGAGACCAACAGCGCTGAGGAAATATTTAAGTTCCGTGGAAGTCTGCTCAATACAAACCGCTTTACTAGATCAGTCTGTCTGGCCCTTTGTTTGTAGAGGCTTGCGCTAATTGGCCGTCCATGTGGTCGAGATCCATAATAAAACTAAGTGAAGGTGGAACAGCGTGGCTAAGAGACAGCTTAGTCGTGACTATTGCGGATTCTGGGCATCTGGCGCCACCCAGTTTAACGTAGCCTTCCGTCGCTAAAAATTAATCAATAAAAACTTTAAGCAAGCGAATCAAACTCGCTCTAATCCTGAGGCTGGGCCAAGCGGTACACCTCAGGATAAAAAACAATCCAACCCCAAATCATCAGAGGAGGAGTAAAATTATATGTGGCGCAGAAGGCAAATGACGTGCGAACAGCACTGCTGTTTTCCTTTGTCCACCGGCGGTGACGCTAATTCCTTCTCCACAAAAGGCCCAGAACACGGCATAACCATGGAATAGAAAAAAGGATAGGGTCAGAAACTTCTACGAAGGAAACTCCAGATAGACACAAGAGGCTGTGCTAAGCAGCTCCCCGGAAAACGTACAAAAAATAGCAATCATTAGGATCACCTGTGATGACGATCCTTCCTTGGATTGACTTAAAGCAAAAGTAGTGGCTCTCAATGGTAGACCTACTTATATACGTCTTAGAGGTTGTGGGTGGGCAAGCTGCCCAAGTTGACAAAGGCCCCTCTCTGGGTGCCTGGTGAGAAGAATTTCGAGCTGGCATTGTAAGAAGTGGTGCTGCGTCGGCTTGCGGGGCAAAACACCAAACTCTCGGTAAAGAGATGGTGTTTCTTTCGTCACGAGGCTAAAACGGCATCAGCAAAAGGTCACGGCCAAGTCTTCGGAATGAGACAGGAAACTGTGGCAACCCTGAAAACAAGATCCTTGAGATTGAGCTATAGGTACACCTAACTGAGGATTAAACTTAAAACTGACGCTCCTCTAAAGGAGGAGCCATCCTCCAATGTCGACTCAAGGCTGCGCGCCACGGACTCTCAGAGCCAGGCGACCGACAATAGTACCACCATCGTCGAGCCGGGCAAAGAGAGGCATTAATATCTCACCCCTGCTAGGAGAAGAGATAGCAAGTCTATGTAACTTGACCACCACAACATCATGTTGAATGAAGCTGAGCATTAGGTAAACATTATTCAGTGTAATCTGCATCACAGCAAAGTAGCTTTGGCAACATAATCCCGCCGTCTTGATGTCATGCAGATTACACAGAATAATGTTGACAAGCAGATAGGCAAAATCTGAAAATCATCACTGTTAAGAAATTTGCCGACTTTTTTGTAATATCCAGGTCTGGGCCTAAATACGACGCAGTTACTCTTATAAGGTCATTTTGGTCGATTTTGACCTTAAGATCTATAAGTTTTCTTCTGTGTTAACCTGGAAATGTTTACGATTTTAAGTTATTTATTTTAGAACTCTCCATCTTTTGAATGCTCCACGTTTGTCAGAAAGGTTTAAAATGAGATCTTTTGTTGGAAATCTTGGAAATAAATGAAGCCATTATTTGACCTGATTACACCTGCGTTAATGAGCAAATTAAATTTCGTAGCAACTCTTTATCAATTCATTCATTCATTGTGTCCTAAGAATAACATTAATATTTAATTTCACTAAACAACACATTTAAAATACATTTACATTTACTTCACACCATGGTTGTTCTTTTGGTTCTCTCTCACTCGCTCTCAGTACTCATTAGAAATCTGACACTCAGAGCTTGTTCAATTTTTTGTAATTTTAATTGTTTACTGAATGTCGTGCAATGCATCATTCTAGAATTATTGTTATTTATTTGTGAAGACAGTAAGTAACTTTTTGTACGTTTTTTACAATTTTACCATTTTTGAAATTATCTATGATATTCAAATTAACAGATCCAATTGAGACAAAAACGTGTTGAATATTATCAGGAACTTAAAGACGTTTACTAGGTATAGATGTGTGTATAGTAATAAAAACCGCTTTCCCTCTCTTGAAGATACTGGTACTGCTAGAACGGTCCTGGCGGTAGATATTAAAGTCAGTGAGGTCAAGTTCAACATCATTATGCGATATTGATAAGCTAGTGAGTTATTTTGTAGCCCACTTAAATTAGTTCTTAAGCCTTAAGCATTCTGGTAATATACCAAAAAACTTTAGCAGAACTTGGCCTACTTATTTTTTTTGAATAATATTTAGAACCCTCTAAAAATATCAAATCTGTAGGTCTCTTTCTCCATTCGACAATCTTTGTCTGAATTCACCTCTTACTGAGGCCTCCGCTTCTTCCAGCATCTTTGTCTTTTCTAGACCTATGTAGATAGTTCTAACTTTTAGTTTTGTTCTGGAACGAATAACAAGCTGTGCTTCCTCTTGCTTTTGAAAAATGACTGAGAGCTCTGAGGCCGTTTTTGTTAGATTTTCCCATTTGGATTGTGCTTTTCACTTCTACATTGGAGATATTAAGAAAGTCCTAGAAAATATTTACACTGTCCAAGTCCTTATTTTGCTCAGGCAAGTTGTGAACAATAACATTGTTAACACGGCTTTGGCGATCCTAAAGTTTAACAAAAAATTATTATTTAATCCAGAAGAGCTAGAGATATAGTATTCAAGACACGTGTAGATGTAGGTGGTTTTTTTTTTAGAGCCTCCTTTAATTTCCTCACTTCCTCATTGAGGGTATTTGTAACAAACCGGATTGGCAGTCCTTACAAAGAAATGTCAGAGTACGTTGGCTTTTAAGTTCCAATATCCTAATTGAATCGGTGAGTTCGAAAACCATACACGTCCAAAATCCGCGTTTCGAGAAAATCAATAAAAACCTTTTAAAGCTAAAACTACTTAGCATAGACTATCGGCATGCATAGAAAAGTTGTAGATCTCATGGCTCGCAATGTGTTTTTAAGGGTAGTTTTTTAGAAAAAAAAATGAACTACCAATGACAGATCAAAAGGGGGGACGGACTTGTACGGTTTTTGAACTCAATTCTGTATATAAAAAGATATAGGTAAACATTTATTGATTTTTTATATATTTATTCAATACAGAGGAAAAATACAACTTGAAAACTAATATTTCAATCATTTTAATCATCATTTTCAGCGTTTGTAGTTTTCCATGAAGTGATGTGGTAATAAAATTCCAATTACCTTCTTGATGTCCAGAATTTTTTTTTCATTAATCGGAACAGGTTCTTTATATGCCTTATTATTGGGCAGAGGTGGGCTGTTCTTATGTTCTTTGAGCAATTTAAAAGTTTGGGAGTGTAAACCATCTATATATTCCCACGTTTTAACATATCCTGGATTTGAACTTTCATACAAGAACTGCCTATAGTTTGACACAGCAAACATTTCCTTCTTAGAACCGGTACCTCGAGTACTACATGTTTTTTTATAGTAATCAGGCCACCAGTTCTTAAAATTAGTAATATCAGTGTATCGGATCTGCTTCACAGTAAATGACTGCTTGTTCCTGGAGGTCAATATTAAGTCCTCATATTCTTCTGGAGTGTAAATTCGATCATGTTTTTTAAAATTCCGTTTTGCACAGCCAAAATCCCGGTCACACGGCAAAAACGAATAGCCTCTTACTGGAAAATAATATTATATTTTGTTAAATCTCTTGGTTGCCTGTAATGCTAAGAGGAAACGAACCATTGTTTGGTTTCGTTTCTGCCCTGCACATCCATCGAAAAATAAATGCAGTTTAGTGATTTCAGGAGGTATATGTTTCATTATGTAATCATTAAGAAATGTACACACTTCATTAGGTCCCTTTTGACCTTGACCTTTATGGTAAGTATAAAAATGGCCAGTATTATCCTTAAGGTTGTGTATTTGGAATGCGAATACCCAGAGCTGCCTAAAATAAAATATTTCCTGTACCGGAATATGCGGGAGTGGCATGTTTTGCATATAATCAAAGGCTAGTCCCATCATTTCTGGTCGTTCAGTACAAAGGGTTTGCACTTCTTTAATTTTATTATAAAACTTTTTCGCCCGCCTTTTATGAACTATTAGTTCAGCTGCAACCACTCTCTTTGTGTTATCTTTAAGGTTAACATCTTTAAGGCTCGTTCCATGTCTTTCGCATTCCGAACATACGTCAACCTGGGGTCTTCCGAATTTCAAATTGAAGTTTTCGTTGAAATACTTTAAATAGAATTCGTATTTAACTAAGTTTTCCAACTCTGGATATTTTTCGACAAAAAGGCTATGCATTTTCTTTACAGTCAAAGATCTAAATAACGTATGGTTTTGGAGGAATAATGTAAAACTTTGACCGGAAACGCCTAATTTTTTGAGTCCATTCATCGCATAATGTACGAGGTCTATTATTATGCCTCCTACCTCTAAGATCGTTTGGTGATTTACCTGCCAAAAGTAGGGTGTTCAGGCGCTGAACTTGCCAGTGCCATATGGCATGAAGACTTATAAATGCCTGTTTGCATACGGAAATTCTATTTGAGCCTTTAGGACAAAATACGAAAAGTTTGATTTTCTTTCTTGTTTGTTTTCCGCACTTCTCACGCGATTTTTCTCGATTTGTTTAGCTTCCATTAATCCTTGTAAATAAGTATCTTGTTCATTTTTTGTCGTACGGCTGAGTAGATTAGTTAACACACTTTTTCTTTCTTCCTCAGTAAACTGTTCCATGCATTTCTTTATACAACTAAAAAATAAAACAGCTATTTTGATTTAAACCCAACTTGTTGCTAAAATTTACTATCCTGACTTATCCCTGACTAGCAGTACTTCGGGTGTAAGCGCATTATAAGTGCATTGAGTGTAGTTATTATGCGCTAAAAAAATCAACCATACTAACACAAATTCCTATACAAAAATATTTATTTGTTCAAAAAAAAAATATAAATAAAAATAAATAAATAAATTAAGATAAAAAAAAATTAAGTCCACTAGGTTATCAAACGATATACGTATAATGCGTTCTTCTGAATTGATGCTAGTCAAAGTATTAAACTTATTTACTTACCTACACGCAGGGCCTACAGTCTTTGCATTGACATGTTTACCCGTCTTAGAAACATATGCCTGACCTTGCAAACGTGCTGTTTTTATTGCATTATATTTCCAACTATCAACATTCCTTTTCCTTTTTCTGCTGGCACTACTAGTTTCACTAACTTCTTCATTATCACTTGATGACATAATTTTACTTTAAATTGTTAATAAAACGCTGCTACTAAGCTATTTTTTATGATAAACATACACACGAAGTGAACGCTGTGCGTGCAAATAAGCAACTGGCCACTATTTTGTTGTTGAGATAAAAAACCGTACGACATGGACATGTACGGTTTTTCTCCTCACTAGCAGCCGTGCTACGTTAACGACTAAGTATCTAGTATGGTTTTTAAGCTCAATCGATGAAAAGACAAATTTTAAACAAAATGGCTATCTTACTTACAAATATCAAATTTCGGACTTGTACGGTTTTCGAACTCACCGATTCAATTTCAAATGAAGTTAAGCCAAAGCACACATTCTTATGGATTGCCCTTTTACAGCTGTCGCAGTTTGTAAAAAGCTTTGAATTAGCTTTATCCACTTTACATTTCAGTCACTGCATGCCAATTTTTAAGTTTTATCACAAAATGCTAAAAAAAAGATTCTAGCAAAGATAATACTACGGGTACTTCGTAAATTTTATGATCGAACGGGAAAAGAGCGTTTTTAAAAAACAACATGTTTACAAATTATCACGACTTTAATTTCTACATGTACAGAGTCAAGAGAAGAATAAAGCTTACTGAAATGGGTTACAATAGTATTTATAATCTTAATATAAATGCGCTTGCATATATTCTGTATGATCATGGGTTTTCACGGGAACTCATGTGTGGGCGTAGTTCTCATAATGGTAATGTCAAAGGGTGTCTGCATATAACTCCTCCGCCCTTTAGAAAAGAATTCTGGGGTTTGCTACAGAATTCTGGGGTTGATGGCTGGTGGATTCTTTTGGTGGTTGAATTTTTCTTTCTTCACTTGGGTTTTCCTGGTCTGGTTTCCTTTTCTTCTGGGTGTTTTGCTTTTAGGCATCTGTTTCTGTTTACAATTTAGTTTATTCCTATAAAATTTTATGAAGAGGAATATAATTAAAAGTAAAATTAATATATACATAGTGATTATCCAGCCATTAACGTCTGTATACATATACGAATTAATAGAGTTAATTTTTTGTTTTTGATTTTCAATTGCACTTTTTACTACACTTAATTTGTTTAAATTAACGTTATCTAGTTTTATAGGCTTAAAATTAATTACATTATTAAAAGTAGAATAATTAGGATTAAGATTAAGCTTAGATAATAAAATGTTTTTGAAATTAGTGTTCATTGTATCAAAGTTGCGCAAAATATTGTTCTTAATTTGAACTTCACAATCGGGAGTTAGTTCCAGAAAGTAGGTTCCTCTGAGGGGGATGTTTTCGATATTGTTACTGCATCTTTGAACAGCTACCGTGTGATTAGGGAATATAACAATCCATTTGTTGTCTTCCAACATCTGGAATTTTTCTTTTCCTATATGCGCTGGGACTGGTTGGCAATTGGACAGCTTTTGTAAAAACTTTAGGAGTTGAATTTCACATGGAGAATCGTCGTCGGACTTCATGGGGCTGGTTTCGTAGCAAAGGAATTCCTCCGGAATGATTTCTTTACAAGATTTCTCAAAAAATACATGATTTTGGTCATTTAATATTAAATATCTGGAAACTGGTATTATCATATTAAAAGAGTTATTACTCATTATGGGTAAAGGGTAAAGATGAAAATAGTTATATTTAGCTTTTTCAACTATAAACTATATTTCAATTATAGTGGTATATCAATAATAAATATAATTTGATTTCCCTTGCTATAGCTCTTAATTTCTAATATTTTTTTGAAAAGTAGAAGATTTCCAGCTTGTGGAACAAAAGGCAATTTACTTTGCGTTAAATATTTTGGAATTTGGCTAATTTCTTTCAAGAGCTCATTTGATTCTATCATAGAGTTGTGAAAGATATTTATTTTGGCAAAAGTGATGGCTATCTCTATCTTTTCGAAGATATCATATACCGATTGAAACTGTGCAATTATTTGGAAAAGTAAACTTTCTAAAAATAGATAATTATAGCTGCCCATGTACTTTACTTCCATTGTACGGATAGTATTTTCGATTTGACCTATTTTATCCTTTAAGATATTTTGATTCTTTGTTAGGTTCTTTACATTATTATCAAATATTTTTATGGACGTTTCGAGCAATGAGATTTGATCTTTAACAATTGTTTTAATCTTTTCTTGATTATTGGATAATATTTTAATTGCATTATCGTATTTTTGAGCATTATCTTGATCTAAATTTCCGGTTATGGCTTTTATTACGGAGCCAAAGGCATTTATGAGGCCTCTTTTATTCCTATTTTTAAATAAGGGATTTAATTGACTTAATTGTATGATTATTTTGTTTTCTAATGAAAGTGCTAGGTTATATGTATTTTGAAAACCTATTTGGTAAGTTGCTGAGACATCGGTTTGATTTTCAAAAATATCTTTTATTCGAGCGTACTGTTCTTGTAAGTAATAAAATTGTCTTGTTATGTTGGTTAAGTCAAAGGTTTGGATAAAAGATCATGAATTTACTTTACTGTAGGCTGTTCCTAATTTTAAGGGTAGTAATCCAGGGTTGTCAGTCATGTCGTGGAATATGGATCCCTTTAGTTCTCCGAATGCGCAGGAGAGGTATCTTAAACAACATTTGGCGGTTGTTTTAATTCTTTTATGTGTATAATCTCCTTTTTATCAGGGTTATTTTTTATGGATATTTCTACGCGGTTTCTATCTAATATTTTGGAAATGACATGAGGTCCTATAAATTTATTATTCTTTTTATTTCTTAAAATATTTATGTGCAATTTCTGTTGAGATTAAACTTTTGGTACTTCCTGTGTCTATTAAAAATTTGGCGTTTATTTCGGGTATAATTATATATGGTAAGTCTGCCGATGTGTTATTTAAAAGTATTACGTCGCTTCCTTGTTGGTTGGGTCTATAGTAAATTTTGCTGAATCGTTGTCCTCGTTTTGAGAATGTTGATGCAGATGCGGATGCATATTTTCATTTTGTGTGGGTTGGTTAAAATTGCTTGCAATAATATCATTTGATGATTCAGTATTATTTGCATTGTTGTCGGGTTGATTATAATATGGATCATATTGATAAGGTTCTTCGTAATTTCCTATATAGTTATTATAATCATAATCGAATTCATAATCATAATTGTATTCATTGGAAATTTCCGTGTACCTCAATTGATTGGTTCTTGTCTGGAATGGCCAGATGAAATGTCCATTGGTTCATGTAATTGTTGGACGTTGTTTTGATTCTGGTTATTATGGAATCTATTTGGATTGTAAGCTTGATTAGAGCTGGGTCTATTAAAATAATTGGGTCTTTGCATAAAATTATATTGAGGAACGTTGTTTCTCGAAAAGAAAGGGGATTGTCCAAAAACTGGTCTCTGAGTGCCTAAAAGAATTTTGATTAAAATTTGGGAAATAGGGTCGATTCTGGAAGTGGTTGGGTCTAAAATTATTTTGTGGAAAATTATTTTGTGGTTGATTTATTCTAGGAATGACGTTATGGTTATTTGGGAAATTAGGGGATCTTGTGTTTCCATTATGTGAAAAGGGTATGATTCTTGGGGTCGGTCTAAAGTTATGGGTATTAAGGGTATTACTTCTTTGTTGACTATAAAGGAAGTTTTCTTCTTCAATTACAAGAGACATTGCTTTTTCTAAATTTTCGGGGTTCCTAATTCTAATATTATTTTGTAGAGTTCCGGTTAGACCTCTAATAAAAGTTTTTAAAGCTAGTTTGTCATAGTTTTTTGTTCTTAATTCTTTATCTGCTGTTGTTAGATTTAAAGTGTTTAGTTTAGAAAATATTAGAGATCGTGCATCTTGACAACGCATACCAAAATTATACGGGGTTTCGCCCTTATTTGGAGATAATGTGATTAGATCCTGAACTAAACAATCAAGATTTCTTTGATCACCAAAACTTAATTCTAATGCGCTTTTTATATTTTCCCATGTTTCCAATTCATTTACTTTGGAACCAATCAAAGTTAGAGCTCTGCCAGTTAACTTTCCAATAATTGCCCTACTTATAAAATTGTTATGAATGTCATCAATGACAATCAAGTCAATCAACGAAATGGGTTACAATAGTATTTATAATCTTAATATAAATGCGCTTGCATATATTCTGTATGATCATGGGTTTCCACGGGAACTCATGTATGGGCGTAGTTCTCATAATGGTAATGTCAAAGGGTGTCTGCATATAACTCGTAGTAGTATTATCTTTGATTCTACGCAAAAAGTATTGGCTGAATCTGATACACTAAACAGGTCAGATTTCTAGATACAATTTTTTATCGGAATATATAATCTTCCATTGATATAATGTTAAAATCCGCTCCACTATTATACAAAATTTATACTAGAGAATCCGATACGGTATGAATTATGAATGTCTGCACAATAGGAATAAAATGTATAAACTCGTTGTTACTGGTTTCATTTTTTATATGTACAGTTAATTGTCGCTTTGGCATTAACGAACAAGCATCGATAAGTTGCGAATGCCGTGAATTTTGTCCTGAATATTTTGCAGCGATTTCATTTGAATTTTTTTTTCCAATTTTCATTCTCTATGGAATTTCAATTTCTATAAACTTATAAAATTTACCTCGTTTGCTTTCCTTGTAGAGAAATAACGTGAATTCTAGATTTAATTAATGTAACTTCAGGGATAATTCGATTTCTATTTGACAGGATAAAGGTAATAATAGACTTTCACATGAATTGTTAGAAAAGTTTAATCTACATGAAAAATACACGGTAATTATAATATTGATTAAATAATGCCTTGAAATTAAAAGATCGTATACAAAATGTACAGTGTCTAACAGTATAATAAGTAGCAAAACTAAAGTAGAAAATAGCTGAAATTCCTAAAAAATAATATCAATATACTTGAAAACACTGTACTTTTTAATGTACATATTATTTTTTCAAATGAAATTAATTAACCAAAGCAGAAGGAAACAGTTTCATATTTACGATATATCTACACGTTTGAATATATTGACATTTATTTTATTACTTATTTTTTATTTGTATTTATTTTCCTAATAAACATTTTGGAAAGGTATTATAATAGGATATCTTTTTTATCGACATATTATAATTCTAATAAACTATCCAATCATATTCAGCTATAAGTTAACGGTTATTATACTACAAGCTTAAAAAAATTTGCATATTTCAATCAATAATCATTTTATTTGCATTTAATAGAAAGCTGAGCAAATACAAATAAAATTATCGAAGCCTTAATGTTTAATTTGAATTTGCAGCATAGCTCAGATGTGTATTAGAAATCGGTTTAACAATAAAACCAAGGCATAACTATTTACACAGTAAAATTATCTAAACTAAGACCACTTAATATCTAAATTATTACCCTTTAATAATAACTACACTAAGTTTAGCATTTTTTCTAAAGCTAAAGCTATCATACAAAAAGTACATACAGAATTAACCTCAATAAAGTGACAACTTAAGTTTTAAAAATGTGACAATTTATTGTTGCCTATTGCTGATTATCTTTTGGCTTTGTACAATCAAAAAAATTGTCACTTTATTAGAATATGGCAAAAATTATCACAAATATAAGCCAGAACTTTAATTCTTAAACAATTTAGAGAAAATAGATTATTTACATCAACTTCTTCAATAAAACAACCATATACACTTCTGATCTTTCCAACAATAATAACTCTACCTAACTATAAGCAAAAAAATCTATTTTCAGTTCCATATATAGCGTTCTTTTTTGCTTGCTAATCATCACATAGCAATCTCGATTTATAAATAATATATTAACATCTTTTTTAAATAATTTAGAAGACTTTTTATTATTTAAATAATAAATTGATTAATCACAGACAATTCTCAAAATAATAAGTTAAAAATAACATTAACTATCTTAAAGTATATACAATCATACATTCATCAACTAGAAGTTATGCCACTAAGTAGAATTAAAGTACAAAATGATATGTGGCTTATTGCCAATTACTTTCGTGTTAAACTTTGGTCGGCTAGATTAATAATAAATGTTAGATTTTTCTCTCAAAGCACTAATAAAATAGTACAATTATCAGGGGACAAAAAGATAAAAATTGCATAGACCTTCAAAGCAGAGCAGAAGTTTTAAGATTTTTTTCCCTACGGTATTAATTTATATTTAATGATGTATTTAACATTATATTGTAGAGTTGTTCTAATTTATATATTTAATTAAATTAGTCATTTCGAAAACAACATAAGTCCATATTAGGGCTAAAACAAGATTTCGGCGCCATGATGTTTTATACCTTAAAAACCAGTCTAAGCCAAAACAACACATGTTACTGTTTTATAGCATAGTTGCAAGGCCAATTTATTTTCTACTCATTTCGAAAACAAGATAAGGCCTTGTGTGGTTTTTCGGAATAAGCGGGTAGTGTCTACCACATGAATGTATCAGTACACCCAAAAGAGCAAAAGGTGTTAGAAATCCACAAGATTATCACGGACATGTAATTAGAAAAGCTAAAATTCGTAAAACATCGTAAGAAGTTGGTTCCACGGCGAGTATAACGATAACGAGTCATGCATAACTGCAGGATAGTTTGATTTGATTTTTTTCATGTTTTGTATTATTTTGCCGATGTTACGTTTATCGTAGATGCAAGAACAAGAGTTTTGGGAGCATCTTTAAGTAAAATCAGTTAATTATTATTGAGTATATGAGCAAATTTGATAATAAAAATGTACAAGACGTCTATTTCCAAGGCAATATTAATATGAAATAAAAAGTTGAAAGTGAAAAAGTAAGAAAACGACCACGCAAAAATAATAATCTAGACAGTTCTAAATTACGACAATATACTTTTTCGTATTTTGTTCTTGTTGCGTCCTAACATTTGTAAAAAAAAGCATTTTCAAGCATACCTGGTATTTCCATGGAACGGATTCGCCGTTTGTTCATTTTAATAAAAAAAATCTAAACCGCCCAGGGACTTGAGGGACGTATGAAAGGTTCAAGAAGTAACAAAATACCTTCAGAACACTTCAAATCCGTCAACATATCGAGTCTTTTCCGACGAAGGACACTCACTACGGTGGAAGTATGAAAAAATATCTTGATGCGTGTTTAGATGGTAAACAAATGCATAAAATGTTTTGCTCCAAATATTTAAATATTGAAATAAGATGCGAAAAGTTAACTCAGAAGTAATCTAATCGCAGTTTGAATGAAAACGCGAAACTTTCGGCTCAGGCGGAACGTCTATTTCATAAAAGAAGTACTCAGGAGTCTTATAACAAAATAAATGCCATTCAGCGGATGTGCAAACGATCTGATATGGTTGGAATTTGCACTCACTATATGCAGAATATGCCTCTGCCTTGCATTCCGGTTCAGGAGATTTTCTACTACCGGCAGCTCTGGATGGATTCATTTTGTATACATAACCTAAGAACCAAGGAGGCAATATTTTACTGTTATCATGAGGGCTATGGAACGAAAGGAGCGAACGAGGTGTGCAGTTTTTTAAATGATTATTTTGAAAATTTTGTATCGTCGGAAATTAAAGAAGTGCATTTATTTTCTGACGCGTGTCCCGGTCAAAATGAGAACAATACGAAAACAATAGTTCGTTTTTGCCTTGTGATATGCATTTTGGGCGAATAAAATGTATATTGAACAAACATGATAGAATATATGTCTCCCACGAGTGCTATACCTCGGTTCTAAAAGCAGGTATCAGTTTTAAATAATGTGTTTGAATAATATCCAAGCCAAACTGGGAAATTCAGAATTACAAAAACCCAGTTTACGATATCAACATTTACCCAGCTTATATTTTCTTCAGAACATACTGATGGTATCAAAGCGTATAATTATATAGATGCTTTGAAGACCTATACTTTCGTGATTGGAAGCTTATCTCAACAACCTACAATGCTCCAAAATTCTGCGTAAACATCAGATATTAAGAAGGTACTGCAGTATATTCCAGATGAGCATGCCGAATATTGGAATCATATATGCAACTGGCCTACCAGAACTTCTGATGCGGATGGATAACCTATGAGTCCAACTTTCCAAATCCTTGAAATAAAAATATTTATGAAAAACATAAAAAATTATGCTTCATATCGAAAACAACAGAAGTCCCACAATTTAAAAAATTAATAACAAAAAGTCTAAATAATCTATATCCATCTCTTATAACTTGCAATCCGTATATAAAATCGCATTGCCTTGAAATACCCATCTTGTTAAATGAAATGTTTTTTAAGTCTCCTGAAAAAAAAACATTTTCTGACTGAAAGTTGTTTTCAAAATGACCGATTCAATTATACAAAGCGTTAATATTAACCGGAAAAATGTGATATGTTTGAAAGCAGAGATTTCCAGAAAACTCACTCCAAAGAAAGCTTATGGTTATATAATTTATATTAATTAATATTAAATATTATATTAGGTAAAACAAAGGTGACCAGTGTTTGGAACTACTCAAAGTCAATTAAGGATTTCCTAATAATGGAAAAAGAATTAATAATAAGTCTCATAGAAATCCATGTAAAAGTGTAGCAAAAATCTGCAAGACGTTTTTTCAGAATCAAGTCACTTGTAGCCAATACAACATCTTCAATCAGAAGTCTTCTACTATTGGTTACTATGCTTTTTACTTTTGAAAATATCGAAATAATGGAAAATCCTAAAACTTAAAAATTTTAAATATTTTGATAAAAAACACGAAATAAGACTAAAAATATAATAAAACAATTGTAATTTAAAATACCAACAAAAAATAAAATATATAGAAATGTACAGATGACCATATTTTTTCCCTTTTAAGATATTAAGAAGTTGTCTTTTGCTGTCTAAGAATTATCCGAAGGAAATAATCATGAATTAAATACCATTAGTAGGTGCTTTAATATTAATTTAATAAGAATTTAATATACATTTTTTTATGTACCGATTGATACCCCAAAACTTTTGTATTTAAAGATTTATTCTAGCGCCCATATTTCCCAAGATTTTTGAGTGTGTCCATACTTTTGGGACACCCCGTATATATCAGCAAGGAAGTCTTTCCTAACGTTTACACCATCAGATGGAGTCTCACAGGCTCCGGGAACAGTATATATTCTAATATTATTTCAACTATTTGCAATCAATCTGCGCATTTCTGTACCTTTGCACCATATCGTCGGGAATATACACAAGGTAGTGTAACAGTTTGTTCTGACGCGCTGGCTTGAAAAGACGTGTTAGACCTGGGAGACTTCATCTAACGGTTGGTTGGTGAAGCAACTTTTGGTAAAGTGATTTTCTAATTTTTTAGTTATTTGTATGTACATTTTAAAATAAAAGTGTAGGGTACTTCGAAGTGGGTGCGTCCTCTAATACAAAAACAATTGGAAGAAGCTTTCCGATTAGTGATTTAGCTCCATGGAGTAGTGAAGATGAAGACATAGTACTTTATACTCTACTTAGATAAGCAAACAAGATTTGTCATCAGAGCTAAATAAGAGTGATTCTGAAGAATATGAAGCCATTCCACTTCCGACCCAGAATAATAGTTTTTTTGTGAAAGGAAGAAAATCTGGTTTGATTGTTACTTTTAGTTACAATAGCCTAAATATAAAATTTAATATCTCTCTATAACTAAAAAACCGCCGATTCGGTGTTTACAAATTTACAAATTTTTGCTTACAACAAAAATTACCAATTTCTAACCTCTGTTATTTTTAATTTTAGATTTAAGAACCACGCCGTAATACA
The DNA here is from genome assembly GCF_022605725.1 of Anthonomus grandis grandis. Classification (NCBI taxonomy): domain Eukaryota; kingdom Metazoa; phylum Arthropoda; class Insecta; order Coleoptera; family Curculionidae; genus Anthonomus; species Anthonomus grandis. The sequence goes on from NC_065561.1 coordinate 6,461,287, forward strand.
GAACTCGGCAACACAACATTGTTCTTACCCTACCTGGCCTCAAACCCGAAGCAAAAATATTAGGTGTCAATCCTAATCAAATGAATGTTTGGAAACTTTTTTTTTTCGGAAGACATTGTAACTAAAATTATAAGATATGCAAACATGAAAATAGCTGAAAAAAGAAGCTAGCTTACATGTCAAGAGCATTCAAACTATCGCGACGTAACTGGGAAAGAATTATAGCATTTTTGTGATTACTAATCTACATGGAAATTTTATAAAGTTCTAAAGAGGCTGTGTCTTTATTTTATACGACGTATGATACAGGCATACCAGTTTTTAGAGCAACTATGAATTAGCATAAATTTGAGCTTACTATGACCTGCCTTAGGTTTGATGATCCTGAAACAAGAACAGAACGGGCTAAAGAGGATCCTTCAACACCGATATCATTGAAATTTGAAAAATTTAATACAAATTTTCAAAAATATTACACCAAGGGAATTAGCTTGTGTAGATAAAATGATTATCAGACAAAGAGGCAGGTGCAGGTTCAACATGTTCAGAAATGTAAGAAACCAGGCAAATTTGGATTGAAACTTCCTGCTATCACCGACGCTCCTATCGGTTACCTAGCTAACGACTATATACAAAATTCTATTCAAATGTTTTAACAGCATATTGTTGAAGTCAAAATAAGATTTTCCTATGAACATGTGCTCTAAAATGCTCTTTCTCAGACTACAGCTTTTCGTAAAATCTTTTGAGAATTTGCAGGTCGGTTTTTCTTTGAGACTTTGTGAGTTCATCTGACGTTTTCTTCCTTTGGTTTTCTTCCTTCCAACTTACTCAGAAAATGAAGAATCGTGGCTTTCCTTATGTAGGCACATTGAATAAAAAAAACTATTAAACGAAAGCAGTTTTACCCTGACAAAAAACCGTTGGTAGAATGTAGTATATTCGCTTTTCATGGAGAAACAACAATAGCATCTTATGTGCCTAAACAGAATCGAGCTGTCGTATTAATTTCCACAATGTACCATGACGCTATTCTTGGCCAGGAAGGTCAAAAGCCAGAAATTGTCTTGTTTTATACCATGACAAAGGGCGGAGTTGATAGTATGGACCAGAAGAACTACTCCTACTAGTAGTAGAACCAGAAAATGAAAAATCTTTTTTGTTTTACTTGATAAAACTGAACCTAATTGACACATTATTCATCAATCATATAAAAATGCTCCAAAAATAGAAACACGTGATTTTTTAAAACTTGTTGCATATAATCTGGTTGAACCATATATACAAAACAGACTGGCTTCGCTCAACATTGCGTATAAAATACGTGTAATTATTTGTAACATACAGAATATTTTAGATTAAAGAGCAGTAGAAGTAAAAGTCAGGGATGATCGAATACAACAAAGTATCCATCGAGAGAAAAAAGAAAAACAGGCTACTTTTGCTCAGTTTGTAAAGTACCTATTTGCTTGCAGTATGCAAGAACAATTTCTTTGACTGTCAAGAAAACAAAAACTAATTTGTTGTATTTTTGCAAATAATATTTTCTTTGAGTTGTAAGCACGCTATATATTAGTATATTAGATTTCATTTATCAGATTGCTAGCATAATTTATTTAAGCATTTCATAATTAACCTTTCAGACTCTTCCTGACGATTAGAATTACACGAAATGCATCTGATATTTTAAAGGTATTCATAATGTATGATCCTTGAACAAAAAAATATCATTTATGTGGCCTGAAGACTTTTGAATTCAGAGTTATTCAATCGGTCAAATCAATATACTGTCAAGCCTTTAAGTAAACTTAAGTTTCTAAATTAACTTAATTATACTAAACATGATTTTTTGCAAAAAATATTATATGAACAAAAGCTTTAAAAAACCATTAATCTAGTCAGACAAAGTTTACTAAAAATTTATTTACATTTTCAAGCTTTTTATTAGTTAATTTACCTACAACTACCATTCTGTTTATGGCATACCTTATGTTTATCATTGTTTTAATGCTAATAATAATAATAATGCATTACAAAATTAAATAACGTTAGTCTTAACTGGCTTTTAAAATATGTTTAAAGTAACTTTTTAAATATTCTGTCTTCCGTCGTATTATTGTTTTCTCACTATGTTACCCAATTTCAATATACATATAAATATTGTGTGGTTTTTTTGCTTTTACTAATTATAAGGCGTCTTAGTTTACAGAATATAGGCATAAAACGTTTTTAACAACTTTTAAAGATTCAATTTATTACCCATAATAAATAATCATACTTACTAAAAATGGCATTGTGGGCAAGTAAATATTATTTACAATTTTCATGGTTTCATCTTAGAAAAACAACTTCACTTATTGAAGAACTTTTTAGAAAGTGTCTCTATATAATAGTCATATTCAGCAATCTCACAGTAATCACAGTATAGAAATATGCTGGATCCTGCATAATATAATTTCATTCGACAGTCGCCAAAATCAAGATAGTAGTTACGTTGTATTAGAACCAAACTAATTGAAATTTAAATATGTAGCCCCATAAAGGAAGCTTTTGCAAGTATTTAATTACACTTAATTAGACTTACTTATTTTTTTAATATCTTTACATTCTTTTACACAATAAAGTTAAAGAATATCACGTTCAACTTAAGAAAAATCTTTAGTTGAATAAAAATAGTTGTAAAAAATGTTATGGCTGATATTTATCTATATTATTAATTGGTAAATACAAATAATAGTTATTGTTTACCTTACTGGAAATATGCCTAGCATTCCAATGTAAACAAAAATAATTCTGTCAAATACTATGCAATAAATCTACGTAATTAGATTTTTTTTAAATATGCTGCCTCAGATAACTTTTAAAACTAGTTTTTCGGAAATTTCAAGGAAAAAAGCTAAAGAACTAAGCTTGATATTAAAAAGTATTTTTGACCCTATGGTTTCCAGAAACTCTGAAGATTAGACTTGCAATATAAATAGTCTGACTTATTTTCATTAAAAATAAACTCATAGGTAAAACTTAATAAACTGACAAATGAACAAAAGTATATTCTACTAACAATAAATTAATTTAAATCTTTAATAAAATCTTATGAACTTTTAGTACTCTAATATTTGAGGTGTTAGAAATGTATTTCTTTTTTTTGCTTAGACTTTACTTACATGACTCAATAACTTATTTAAAGCCGCATCTTTACCGCTATGGATTACTAATGTAATGTCATTAAAACACCATATTAATTATATAAGAAAAGTGAAAAAATAAAAATTTGACTATTTAGATAAAATTATAGTATAAAAAAAATAAAACAAAAAGAATAATTTAGGAAAATAACTTTTATTCGAGTGGTTGATTCTATAAAAGCCATTCGCATAAGGCTTTCTTAATTATTTTTTGATTAACTCATATTTGGTGATGGTATGTTATAATGACCTATGCCCTATTTGCTTATTTTTTTTACCTTTTTTATTTTTTCAAAAAGGGTTTTTATATTTCGATTTAATAACAATAACTTTAAGAATTTATTAAAAATGACCTGTATCATAGATACACCACATTGGTGAAAGGTTCACATAATTTAAGTAACTTGCCAATAAAGCATTTCATATTATTCATGACAACTTAGGCAAAGTTCAGTATCACTTCGACTTTTTCGGAAACTATTCTTCACTTCACCATATACTTCACTTAAATAATTTTTCTTTCAGAATTTTATGTGTCATATTAGAAAGGTAGGAGCCACATAGATATTTATCAACGATAAATGAAATGCTCAGTAGGAATGAAAAATATAAGCCCAATCCTTAAAATTCTTAGAAGTTGATGCACCGATGACTTGTCACTGTATAAATTTTTAATTTCATTTAATTGGGTTCTAATACACGTTAATATGACTGTTTGATTTTTATTTATTTTTCATGTAATTACTTGCCCTAAAAATAAATTGTAGTCTGCCATTTTATTTAATGTTACGTATATACCGCCTTTTTTCCATAAAATATCACTCAAATCTACGTTTTAACCCACAATACTTACAAACAATAAACAGAAAAGCTTTTAAGCTATCAATCTTACATCTCCCATAATGGATAACAAAGAGGTTTCTCACACATTCAACTGGGTCAATGACAATTACAAAAGATTAAACAACCTATTGTAACTTTTCTTATTTTAAGAACCTTATAGCTACTATTAATGAAAGTAACGTTAACACCATTCTTGGTGATAGAGACGTGCTGGAAGATGCTTTATGAACAGTTGGGATATGTTCTGCAGCACCTCCATCTTCCACTTTCTGAATTGGGTGCATAGCTCTCTCTTCTAAAAATTAAAAAAAAAAGATATTAAGCAAATTCCCTTTTTTTAAATATATTTAAATTACCTTCAGAAACAATAGGTCCATTGCCCGATCCAGATCCTCTCAGATCATCATCGTCATCATCCGAATCGTTTCCAGATCCAGAACCATCAAACCCGTCCCGCATCATATAATCCGGTTCGATATAGTTTGGCCCAAGTGAACTCAACGCCATCTACAATAGCAGGGATAAAATAAGTTAAAAAAATGGTTTATACAAACATTATTATATTAAACATCATTTTGGAAATACTGCTGAGCATTAATTTATGAAAAACTCAATAATTTTTCGCAGCATACCAGAAAATGAATAATGTATGACAATTTAAAGAAGTAAGATATCGATAATTAAAAATAACAAAATTCAAAGGAAAGTTAATAATAATACTAATAAATAATAATAATAAGTTTATTTCCAAAATTACAAAATTTAAATATAAAATACTTATTCTACTTTGCGTACAAGTACAGGGAACAAATAAACGATTAGTACCAAAGCTGCTCAAATCTGGGTTTAAAGGTCAATATCGGGTTATTCTTGTCGAGTACAAAAAAAATATCACATTATTGGTTTTTCACCATGTCCATATTTAATTATTGTTATTGCCGGTTTTAAAACAACGTTAAGGACAACCACATCTTGCACAACACATACAATAAAAAAAGGCAAAATTATTTAAATTTAAATACTCAGAGTAGCACATAGGAATTCGTTTAATAAAAGTTATCGCTGTGTTATTACAAAAATAATAAGAACAAGCTACAAGTTATTTACCAAACGATGAAATATGGCCGCATATATCTGTTCAATCCATTTCCCTACATAAACTTTAAACGTTACTGTAGACATTTTTTCCTGTATTGGTCTTGGTATAATATTATAAAGTTTCGGGGCTAAATATTTGAAATGACGCTGACCAATACTTCTTTTCTTCCTATCAACACGCGGATTTTGATTAAGCCTATTTCTTGTGGAGTATGTGTGCGATAAAGTTTCAAGAATAATTTTTCCTATATATATTCATACTTAAATTGAAACAGTAAAGTTTCCTCATGTCCATTAATTTTATTTCCTTATAAAGTAAATTGGTTGGAAATGGTCGAATTTTTTCAAATATAATTTTTAGTATCCATTTTTGAATGATTGTTAATTGTTATAAGTAGCAATCCCAGACACTACCACACCCGATCAATCCACAAGTCAAATGAGATTGAACCAACAAATAGTATATTATGGTAAGGTTCTTGATACTTAGGTATTGTTTTAAATATTTAAAAGTTGAAACTAAACCTCTAATTTTATTAGTCAACTGCTTTATTTGTAAATCCCATTTAAGATGCTGGTCTACAATAAAACCCAAATATTTTATGGATGGTGATGCAGGAATTGACAACGATTGACTAATTTGTAAAGCACCTATTTGGGGAAGATTTCTGGTGTAAGAAGTAAAACTAAACTAAAAAATATTTTATTTTTTGCCCATTTAATCAATCTGCAATTAATTGAAAATCATTTTCGACTATTTGTTTTAGGGCTTGCCGGGTCTCACCTGTGTAGACAACAACTGTATCGTCGGCGAAAATTATAATTCTTCCCATAGTTCTTAGAAAAAAACAGACTATTTATATATATATATAAATAAAAGTGATTCCATTACAGTGCCTTGGGGTACTCCACATTTGATATCTCTTATTTCGCTATAGGTGTTGTTAACTTTTACCACTTGTTTCCTACCTGTCAAATAACTTTCGATATTGGTTCGAATGACGCAACTTCTTAATTTTTTTAAAAGTATTGAGTGGTTAACCGTGTCAAATGCTTTTGTTAGTTCTACAAATATACCTAAGATTGGTTTATTTGCATCCAATGCGTCATATAGCTGTGCCGCTAATTTAATAATGGCATCCTCGGTTGACGTCTTCTCCAAAAACAATGTGGGGATAAGATCTTATATTTTTTTAAAAAGTTATTTACTCTTTGATTCAAAATCATTTCAATTATCTTGGCTACATTAGAAATAAGGGAAACTGGTCTAAAATTATTTACATCATTCAAAGACCCCGATTTATGAAGTGGTATGACAGTTCCCATTTTTAGAACATCCGGAAAAAACACTTGTACTAAAGCATACATTTGTTATTAGACATATAGGCTGTGAAATATATTTGGAAATTTTGGAAAGTCTCTGATTAAAGATTGTCATACCCTGGTGCTTTAATATTTTTTAATTGGTGTATAGTTTTTTTAAGTTCTTGCTGATCGGTCAAATACAGAAAGATAGACTCTTCCACAAATGTACCCTCAACTAAACTCTCTTGACAATTAAACTTTGAGGCTAATGTTGGTCCTATGTTACTAAAGAAGGCATTATTCTGACAGTGCCTTATTTTCAGAAATAATATCGCCATTAACCTCTCTTTTTAAATTTGTTATCTGCCTTTGCCTGGTGTTCTTTCTGCGACACGAACGATCAACATTTTTTCAAAAGATCTTACTATTATTTTTACTTTTATTTATTCGTGAAGATATATATTCTTTTTTGGCTTTTTTTTGTCGCGATTAACCACATTATTGCACCTTTTGTATTCTGCTTTTAGCTGCTCATTATCGCCTTAAGTAACTTCTTATCAACCAAAATTTGCTTACCACAATTTTTTCATGTTCGTTTTATTGTAGGCGTATTTTTTTTTATGTAAAATTTTAATTTATTAATAAAATGGTCTGTGTAAATATTAATATCGTTATTACAAGGGGAAAAAGACCATATTTCTTACTCTAAGTCCATTTTCAACTGGTCATAATTTATAAATTTTTTAAATTCTATTATCTGGTATTTGAGTTTTTACTGATTTCTACTCCAATATCAATACTATTGGGTAGTGATCAGTTATATCATAATTAAATATATAAGATTTGACATTTCTAAAAAAAAGATTTTTGCGCAATTTAACAAAATAATGGTCAATACATGTTCCTGATATAGGTCTTGTAATTTCATTAATGTAAGATGGGAATCCAAAAAAAGAGAAAATGTTCTTGTATTCTTTATTTAGATATTCATTGGAAAAAAAGTTTATATTCAAATCCCCTGTTAAAACGTGTATTTCGTAGTATTTCTAACTGTGTGATTTGTAGTATTTCTAAATCTATGCTTGGTAGTCGGTACATACAGCTTATTAATTTTTTCATTGTCATAACGCTCCAATTTAATTTCAATTATTTTTATAAGCCCGACTTGCACTAACTTATGATTAATAAATACTACACATTTATTAACTTAGCCCTTATTTTATTGTAATGGTCAATTTGAAGAAAGTTGACATTTTCAATATAGTGTGTTGTTTCAGTTAAAATATTCAAAATTCTGGTGAATACTACGTATATTTAAATGAATTAATTTAAGGGAGTTTTGAGAAATAAAATAAAGAATAAAACTTTTTGAAATAAGGCAATATTTTTTTGATCATAATTGGGTGCCACAATTGAGTCACTTTAATAATCTCGAATATATGCGTCATTTTGGAATCCTAATATTAAACTTAATATTTAAAATTTAAAAATATAGACAAGTACATGTAAAAATATAATAAAATAAAATAAATTATTACCAGATTGTTAAAGTTTGTTAAAGACCTAAAAGCTATGACACATAGGGTATAATATACAGATAGTTTTTGTTCTCTTAATTGGTAGCGAAATACTTTTTTCTTAGGGTTTCCTTCTTGAATTTCAGAGTGTGTTGGTTTTCGTTTCTGGTTTGAACTACAATCGTAAGGTTTTCCACTAACTATTAGGGGTTGACTAGCAATAGTTTCTCGGAGTCTATACTTTTGCAGAATGTTATTTCCCTTCCACAATTAGATTTTTATTTTTTATTTGTGCTTCTTGTTTTTTTTGGCGGGCTTCTTTAAGGTATTTACGAATAGGTTTAGGAAAAGGTTCAGCCTAAGTTCGGCCTACTTATAAAAAACATATCTAGACAGCGTTAGCTGTTCTTTGTTTTAAAATTTTAAGCAATTTATTGAAATCAGTTTGATTTTTCTCTCTCCCTAGCTAAAGTGATTTTTCTATCTGTCTGTCCTTTGTCATTGGTCACGCATCAATTTTATAGGTGCTTAAGGATCAATGTTGTAGGTATTGGCATTTTCAATATCGGGATGTTGTTGCCATTATTTTTCTGTAATTTATATGCTTTGCCCTTTGGAATTATCCATTGATTTTCGTACTCGCTGTAAATTAAATCTAAGTGGGGCAACGTTGTATTCCTAATGGTTTTTTTCTTGAGGTTAAAATTCAACATGAATTTTAGCGACCTCATGGTTACCTTACGGCAACATTAGCTACATATGTAATGTGAAAAATTATTTTAATTCACTTTATAAAAGATCCTCCAACATCTTAAGGGTCCTAAGCCAGGGGATAGTCTTGAGATGGCCCTCAAGACTATCCTTAGACATCTCAGGTGCTGTTTTCGTTTTCCATAATAATTTAGAGCTTATCAGGATTTCTTGCTTCTTCATCATGACGTCCTATGATTGATATTGGTCCTATGGGACTGATTCAATGATGGACTTCCTTTTCTAAGATAAATTCTTTCCTTTCTATCTGGTCATATACCTACCAGGTCAAACCGGATAAAAGGAATCTGTAAGCAATGTTACGATTTCTGATTTGTTACTGTTATTTCGAATTTAGGACTAGTCATATTGGCTAATTTATATTATATGATGGCTCCTTAATTTATTAATTATTGTCTAGCGTCTAAAGTTCTTTCTCGGCAATTTACAATGTAATGTAATTTGCATATCCACCTAAATAATAAATTATTTAATACCTTTTAATTTCTCTATCTTGAATTTCATACATATTATATGTAAGTAAAATCTGTATTATTGTGACGAAAACTTATTAAACTTAAATTAAATTAAATATAACGAAAGGTATCGTTAAAGATTTAAGTTCATATTTCTTTTAAATACGTAAATAAGTCTATTTTCAGCATATGAGATTTTTTTTTATGTGAGAACCAATTTTTCAGTTGAATGTTCTTACAACTACACTTTAAACAAACACATCAAACTGGATGGCGCCCACAATTTAAAAGGTAAGAATTCTAGAATAATTCATGACATTCCACCACCAATTAGTGCTCTTCAGACTGATAACCTGCCGTCAGCATATGCGCTACTCTAATAATGTCTTTCAACATCAGTCTTTATTTCAACATCAAACTATTTTATTAAAAAGCAAAAAGTTAATAAAAAGTGGTTACAAGATCGAGATTAAAAGTCGCACGGTGCCAAATTTGGTGAGTACAGTGCGTGTTCGAGCACTGGGGTGCTTTTATCGGCCAAATACCGCTTCACAAATAGTGAGCTATGAACAGGAGCGTTGTCCTGATGCAAAATCCACGAGTTATTCTTCCACAACTCGGGCCATTTCTTAGGAACTCGTTCTTGCAGTGTTATTAATTAAAACTGATAAATAGTAAGTTTGGTTGACCATCTGATCCTCTGGAACCCATGCCGCTTTGTTTCAACATCATATTGAAAAATTCACGGATCTTCTTCGAACCTTTCAAAGAAATCTATTGTTGCAAGACATTTTGGTCAGGAGTTTTTTTTGGCACCAACTTCGCATAGACTTTTGTCATGTGTAATTCCTAGTACAAAATTATTCTAGCCAGAGTTTCCGGAGTTGAAACTGTGATAGGGCGATTGGGGCGCTGGTCATCTTCAGTGCTCTCTCAGATATCATTGAAGCGCTTACATCACTCAAAATCATAGCCCTTTTGCAACAATTTATAGCAATTGGTCGGACTTTTCTTATAATTTAACGAGAAATTTGAAATTGATATGTTGCTTATAATTTTCGCCACACATGGTTTTCGGCACGAGAAAAAACACGCTAAAAAGTTAAAAAGCTGAAAGCTAAAGCCGAAAACGTGTTTTGGTACATGAATAGAAAAGATTTCGAGCTATCTAACGCATTACTCGTTTTTTAACCCTTTTCCTATGGTGCCCTCTGGGGTGCAGTCTCATTATTTAATAGCCAGACCTTATAGAGTGTGACTACCCCATGTTGTCAACAGCAGCTCGACATGCATGCTCCTAATTAAATTGTCAATGTTGTTTTGCTTTGTTTGTAGCCATTGCTCTTCCAATCAGTTCAGCAACTCTCTTTTTGTCTGGAAATGTGCATTGTCATGCATAAATACAAAATGTTCACTGGGTTTTGTAAGGCGTGGATGAATAATGGGTTCCAGAACCTGATCCCGATATTCGTTTGCTGTTATAAACCCTTTATTGGAAACCAGATTAGTCTGAAGATCTATCGAAACTTTAGGCTAAACCAACAAGTTCGGCCACAGCCTTCTTGAATCAGGACGTAAACCAAAACCTGATAATAAAAAAGGTAATTGGATGCCTAATCGGTGCATTATTTATGCCTCGGATGCATAAATCAAGTTTTCTTAACAGGTTACATCTGTTCTTTATTGTGTGAGCAGTGACACTTCTTCAAATGTTCAATGCAACATTTAAACATTTTGAAACTCACTTGTTAGCTGGTTGGTAGAAACATTGGGGTTTCGTAATGCCTAAATGCGAACAAACCTATCACGTACTTTCTGACATCACAAGTCAAACAAATCTCTGCCATAACCTTCCCATAGAGCTCTTGGTACAATTTACAGTTTTTGCGACGTCATAGATGTTCGTACCAAAAGCTTGAAATTCTTACTATCTTCTGATCTGATATCATCCTGATAGTTCTACTATCAGGATGTTCATGAAGCAAGTTCTCACTACACTGGACGCAAAAATTATACTGAATACATTTTTCAGTTTAACGCATATGCCTTTAATAATTTAAGCGATTTATCTAATATCATCGAGATATGTTCAAAAGAATGTCCAACAATTAATAAACACAATTTATCTTTGAAAAACACTTTTGGTTTAAAAATAAAAGAACTTTTTTTTCTTGTCCTCTCGATCATTTTAAAGTGTGTATATGATTTTTTCTATAATATTTATTTCTTTTTCAAAATAAATGAATAAAATGAGCTGTATTTACCAAATAGTTTCGGTTTATCTATTTTAAATACTAAAATTCGTTGTATCTAAAAGAGTTTTCTATAACTTTTTATTGCGTATGTCTCTGTCAAATACTAGATTATAACCTGATTTTCAAAATGGTCGTATTTTGCCATACTTCAATTTAAAAATTCTAAGAGAAACGTTTTTATTTTATCATATAGAACTAATGAGACAAGTTTGTTTCTTTCTATCAGAAATACTCATATGAAAAGAAAACTTGTTTTACAGAAATAATATATCAAAGATAACCAAATAGAAACCACCAAAAGAAAATAAAATTAAACAAAATAAATAAACTGAAGATATAGATAATAGTTTTCACTTTCACGGTATCTAGTTTATTTGGATTTTTCTTTTTATTATTTGGAATTTATTTCTAAGTTTCGAATATAGTTTGCCTAAATGTAGATTGAACATAGAGATTCTGACAGATGACTTCTAAAAATAAAATAATTACTAAAATAAAAAACGAGCTTATATATGAAAAACTGAATTCTGGGAAAAATTTGGAAATTCGGATAATATATTAGGAGTATGGTCAAACCCAGTTGCCTTTAAAACAATAACTAATATCATTTATTCTCTCAAATAAACATTATGTCGATACTATTCATTTGGGTTTGGTTAACTTTTTTCTGAGTTCAAAACTTATAATTAAAAAAAATATATAAAATTATAAAATAATAATTTTCATAGTTATTAGGTATTTTTATATTTTTTTAAAATTACTTACATGATGGACATGTCGCAACTTATCTACCAAACTAGAAATTTTTGGGTCGACCTGTTGCAAGTTGGAAGCTGCCTTTACTTCCGGGTTGTATTTTTGCACGTTCATTCCCACACCAACAACAGTTTTGCTGTACCTACAAAAACAAGACATACTTGTGAAAATTGTTGATATTAGTTTTTGTTTGTTGTTACCATATTAGTCGTAACAGCTAAATGAGTGGAAATTGATAAAATTGTATTATTTAAGATAGTCTTGTAATTTTTTTAAATAGTAAGAGCGCTTCGAAGTCAATTAATAATTATTATAAAACTTCAGCATTGAATTATTTTATTATAGATTTGTTAACATGTATCACATATTTCTTATCAACAACATTTCTTTGTCTTAAGTGTGAGTAAAAGCTCACTTTGGATTAAGACGTAATGAAATGGTTGACGAACTAGCTAAAGATGCGACTAATTTAGTTAATATTAGTGACCATCAAATTTCTTTGATATTCATACAATAACATAAAAGAATTTATTAAAAAAGTGGCATTCACTTTTTTCAGAGACCACTAAAGATTTCACCTATAAATAGATTTTTCCTTCAATTAGAACATCTAGCTGGTATGTCAACTGCTCTAATAGAAATCTAATTAGAATAATGTCGCGTTTAAGAACTTCTCACGCGTTATATCTCAAACACAAACATAGAATAGGCCTTTCCTTGGCAGAAAATTGTATCTGTGGAGAAATTAGCGACCTAGAACATTGAATATTAAATTGTACAAATTTTAAAAATAATCTTTCTATGCTCTTTGATGTTAAGAATTTAATAAATCTGAAATCTATTCTCATAACAAAGAATCTAAACGTATATAGAGTTTAATACATTTATTTTCAGTTTGAAAAGGTAGAGCTATAGTAAAGAAAAAAAAATAAAAATACCTAAAAAATTCAAAACTATACTAAACTATATATTATGATCCATAATACAATATTGTCATTAAGTATTTTAGACGGAATAAGGAGTGAGAAGATGAAACTGATTCTGAATGAGATCATAAAAGTACACTTAGCGTATTATTAAAGTCAAACTAATATTTTCTTTCCTATAAATATATGTCCAGAAATGCTTCCCCTTAGAGATATAGCCCGCGCAAATTTATTGATGAAAATCGATTATTTGGAAGTGTGACTACAGTTATGCGTCAAATCTTTTCAAAATTTGCAACTCTTTATTTTTTGGGTGCCTTTTTTTCTTTTCCGTCCCAAAGATGTTGTAAATCCAATTTTAGCGGAGGATTCAAGATGGCTTATCCTTCTGATGGCTTTGGTTTTATGTTTCCAACAAGAAAATTCAAATCATACATATAGACATACATATGTATGTATTTACTACAAATATTATTATTAATTTAAAATAAACCGCTTACATTTTTTTCTAAATTGGGTAAAGGCTAAAAATTTAAAACTCAGCTAATGCGTTGTATAATTTAATGGCATTATAAACAAAACTATTGTTTACGTGGTATTGTAAACGAATTCACGATACGAAGACTTCGTGTATGTGCAATACTTCTTAAGATAAATTTATTTTGTAAAACACAGGAGATTAAGCAGTTTATGAAGAAAATCACCCATGTGACATTTTCTACGCTCTTCTATGCTGAGCCAACCCAATTCTTTAATTTTACGACTGGCATGATCATACATATCAAGTCAAAAATAAATCTTGTGCATGAGTTTTGAACTTTCTGGATTTTATACTTTGTGTCCATATTTAAACAGGTCCATATATAAAGGCACAGTAGTTAAAATGAGATAAGAAATTTTTCTGAAGTTGATTGCTCAAAATATGTCTATTGACGCATAAAAGTTTTAATGAATCGTACGCTTTCTGAGTAGTTTTAATTATATGTATTTTAAATCTGAATCTAAAATATTTTAAGTCGTCATTGCATAGACCTGAATTTTACAATTTTTAACTGAGTGAAAGATTCTTGAGGTGTAAATTAACAATAAAAGAGTTCCAGTGCGCTTGAATCTGAGGAACACCACATAAAATAAAAATTGAATTGGACATTTCATGATTGCACGAGATACATTGCGATCTGTCTTCTAAGTAGGCATCTTATAAATTAACTAGAAAATTATAAAAATTATAGTATTTTAATTTAAAGATCATTAATCTATAATCAATAATCAACGCATTTTAAAAATCTAGAAGAGTTAATATTGGATTTTTGCTTCTATTGCATGGCCAATTAAAACTGTAGCCAAATTCGTTGCTGTTGAATAACTTTTCCTAAATCGGCATTACGTATTGGGTAGAATATTTATGTGAATTTTTTTTCCCAAATTTTGAAAGCATTTATAGGATACTTTCTATTCTCAGATCAGACAAATCTTTAGGATTAGATACTTTTGAGAGAGGCTTACCAATTGCAATTCGCCAAAGACTCGGAATATATTGTTTTTCAATACAAATATTTCTAAGGTGAGTAACATACTTATCAATAAACAGACTACAATGTTTGATCATTTTTGCAGAAATAAAATCCACCTTAAATGCATTTGACTGTAATTTTTTATACTTATTATTTGATCTATCGTTGCAATTTCTAATTTTAGAGAATTATTACCATTTTAAATATTATTATTAAAAAAAATATTTAATCCTGGCATTCAAGGGATACAGTTTGCAAAAATTTTCCAAAGCAGTCGTTATTTTTTTGACAATCAGAAAGTTTTACAGGTAAGTCGTAAGATTTTTGGGCTTTAACATTTAAGTTTAGTGAGCGGTGACAGACTTTTTTTTCTCTCTGAACACACGTTAACGCAAACTTGGGACGCTATTTGTACTCATTCATGTCAGTCTGTAATTGACTTTGTTTGAATTTTTATATTGCAATATCCCTCTACTTCATAATCAGTTTTAAATTTTCGGTGAGTCATGGGGTCTTACTTCTTAGATACTTTTCTAATTTTAATGGGGGCATGCTGATCAAAAGTGCTAAGAATATATTGATTTGAACACAGCTACTTTCCTATCAATATCATATTCTCTTAAAAACTTATGCCAATCATTTTTTTCCAAGTATTTTTTTAATTTTATTATTTTAAAATATCTAAAATCTCTAATTTTTATTATCTTGAGTTTCACTTTCGGTTTAACGATGTTTAAAACACCGTTAAAAGAAGATCGAAAATCTGATTATTAGGTAAAATACTAAAGTTTGCTAGTATTTTGTGTTATTCTAGTTGACTCAGTTAAAATTTGTTAACCTAGGTTATATGATTCAAGACAAGTAATGGGGTTTCTGAGATTTCTGAATTAAAATCACCTAGAAATATGACCTCACCAAAACATGAACAAATGTAGGAAAATACATTATCGCAAGCTGCTTTAAAACCATTTACATTCCTACCTCGAGGTTATTATCGGAAACCTAAGGTATGGGTCAATATAGGGGTAAGTCTCCCTGAATCTAGGTTTACACCATTTTTGAGACGAAGAATGTCAAAGGAACTCAAAAAAAAAAACCTACTTGCAAATTTTCAAAAGATTTTACGTATAACTATAGTCAGTGTCCCATCACCAATTTTTTTTAAGCAATTTACGTGGACTGTAGGTCTGAAAGGACCATTTTAGGACACATATTTATAAGAAAACAAGGCTTTTAATCATACGCTCTTAAATAATTGCACCGTATTTTGTAACACCTGTAACCTGTAAAGATAATAAAATAATTTTCCAATTAAAAGAAAAAAAAATTTAATATATTTTCTTAACTTACTCGGCAATTCTTTCACCGTTCCAACATCTCTTGTCTCTCTGCTCTGCAAACGATTCATCTCCACATAGATTATCGGCCAAATCTGCATAAAATCCTTTTGTTTTTGACATTGTTGATAGAAATGAAGTCATGTATGCATCTGGAAAATGAGGGAAGGATCTAGATGCAGGTTGTCTTGCCTTGGCCATAGCTGCAGTGGCGGTCTCGACAGTTAAGGCTTCCACTTTTGGTAAGAACTCCGGAATTTTGCAAGTTATTTTAACCTAAAAAAATGAATACTATGAAACAAACTGCACATAAAAATATATTTATTATAAGCGATTCTGCTCTATAAGGAACATCTAGTAAAAGTAAATTTATTGTTTTCAAGCGACCGAAATGTGACTTTATGCTGTAGAGAATCGCTTTCTAAAATTACGGGTATATGTTTCGGCAGTAAAACTTTTATCTGCGATTTTCCAACTTTAGATATTTTAACTGCAGCTTGACACATAAAACTTTGCGGAAAAACACTAAGCTGCTGACTGTACGATTTTTGTTTTTATTTATTTACTGCTTGCAGGCACAGAAAATAGGTTAAAAATCTCATATGTAAGCTAAATTAAAATATGTATTATAGAAAGTCAAAAATCTATTTTTCCTAGAAAATAATAGGCTTTCTCAAGTCCATATTCACAGTCAGTATTTGTTTTCAATCTGTTATGCCTAGATAATCAGCCATCCACCTGAACTAATTTCCTCATCTTCATTTGTCCAGTTTGTTGAAGAGAAAATTTTAGTGCACATACCTGAAGCCACATGCATACAAAACTTTTCAGCTCTTTAAAGATTTAAAACTTCTTTTAGATAATTTTTCATAATTGACGAAAAACAAAGAAAAACACAAAGTCACGGTCTCACAACATGTGATTAAACGGGCTACACGTGTTTCGCTCTAGTTAGAGCATCATCAGGCCTTTAGAAGCCATCCACACACTTCACAGTATTTATTACCCTTTCTAATTTGGTTTATGCCCTAATGAGGAGACCCTAGGCGCATCAGGGCATACGCCAAAGGCACCGCACACAATTGCTATTTTAAATATAGTTTTATTTGCCAAAAAATACTTATTTTTCAGATAAAAAATTATTCAAATTATTATAGTGATTAACAGTCATCAAAAATAAATTAAAGCATAAATATATCTTATTGAAAAGTTAGCAGGGGAAGTCTTTTCTCCACCAATAAAATGCTAATCCTCTAATTTCAGGAGTGATGCATTTTGGCAAGTGTTCTTACCATCATCAGACTCTAAAATATGTTTCAAACAGTCAAAAACATATACGAAAATGTTTTTCCTTGACAGGTGACATAAAAAATATAGATACAATTATGAAATTGTAAAATACATACTTAACACATACACAAATTCTAAACAATAACAAACAATACTTGAATAGTACATTGCACGACATCTAGTGAATAGTTAAAATTATAATAAAATTGAACAATATGAGATTAGCAGATTTCTACTGAGTACTGGGAGCGAGTGAGAGAAGAACCATCGGACTGTAGTGTTATAGGGTATGAATAAATAAACAAATAAATGTGTGTTAATAAGTCAGATTGAATCAAATGTCAGTGTTACTGTTAGGACCCAAGAAATTAAAGAAAGTGTTGCTCTCAAATTGAGTTTGCTCATTAATACAAGTGTAAACCGGTAATTTGATGGCTTTTTTGGAATTTCAAAATCAAATTTACGGCAATTTATATAAAT
The DNA here is from genome assembly GCF_022605725.1 of Anthonomus grandis grandis. Classification (NCBI taxonomy): domain Eukaryota; kingdom Metazoa; phylum Arthropoda; class Insecta; order Coleoptera; family Curculionidae; genus Anthonomus; species Anthonomus grandis. The sequence continues at coordinate 6,479,019 of NC_065561.1, forward strand.
TTTCCTTTGATTTTCGGGGTTTAAAGAAAATTAAACCTTTTCGTTTTAGGATTATACTTGTTTGGCAAAAGTAAATTAGTTACTGTAGTCTAATTTTAGTACTGAAAAACTACTTTTCAGCTATTGATCAGGTCTCTTGAATACTAAAAAAAGGTAAAATATAATTTGAATATCAGTTTCAACTAATATAAGAAACGAAAATAGAGTTTTTAATTGAGAACGATCAAACATAAAAATGATGGTTCTGAATACCAACTTGCTTTGGAGGGTATAAAAGCATATAAAAATTATTTAAGAATGCCTAAAAGAGTTTCAATATATATGATTAAAAATTGGTCCTAAGATTCAAAAACAGGATACTCTTACGCAAAAAGCAATTCCCGAAGAAAAATTATTGGCATTAAAATTGCAATTACCATTGCGATATTTGGCAACAGATGATTTTATTCCTAGTTTTAATAAACTATTTATTTAAGTCTACAAATTATTTTTAACGTAAAGTATTTTTTTCATAAGCCAAATAATTTGTGTGTTTATATATCAGCTAATACTTGATAAGGAATGTCAACTTTTTCCTTTAAAGAATTAGCAGAATAATTTTGTTCTGGGAATTTTGATTGCTTCGAAGAATAAGCAGCATCATTTTATTGTTCAAGTTCAAGTGTTCAAGTTCAAGTTGGTGCTGAATTTAAATTTTTTAAGGAATGGAGTATTTATTGTTGCTGTCACTGTTACGTAAAATTCATTCTGTTTAAAATGCCTGTTGCATAGGGTGGGTAAGTAAGCGGTTGTATCTCAGGACCTGTACATCTGAAAACAATGGATTTTTTTTTATTATTATTCAAGTGGCTAAGAAAATTCTCAAAATTATGTGTAATGTCTATATTTTACCGCTAGAGGACTTAACTGAAAATTAAATAAGAAAAAACGTCTTTTTTGACGAAGACTTATATATTAACCTATAATTTTGATACTTCTTTTAGAAAGCCTATATAATTCTATCATTTTGGTTCAAGGCTTATTGGCCTTCGAAAAATAGTAGGAGTGGGGAAAGTGTAATCATTAAAATCAGTGTATAAGTATTTTAAATGAACATGTGTCATGAAAAGTAGATAAAATTTGCAAAAACTTTTAAATAATATCGCATGGAAACGTCAAATATTTATTAGACCCAGTTTAATTCTTGCCAATTTGGTTTCTGAATATCTTTTGCTGTTATTTTTTCTAAAGTGCTTTTTACAAATAATGAAGTTGTTGATATGATTGCGGGTTTCTTTGAGTGCTTTTAAATTATAGCAATAGCTGAAAGATAGAATCCCGTTCGATATTCAGATCGTCCTTATGATAGAAGAATGTTTCCATGCTTGGTATAGTGACTACGCGATACTGGGAGTTCTAGTCAGCACAGATCTGAAAGGCATCGCTTTACTGGAAGGACGAAACAAAACATTATTAAATAAACATGTATGCCTACGCAGAATTTAATAATAGGCATATTGGAACTCGGGCGTTATATTTAGATTTGGGCATAGCTCGAACTTATGTTCGAAATATACCAAAAGACCACAGGTAAGTAATTGCATTAGCGCACATCATTTTTAATACACCTTTTTAATATAATTTTCTCCTCGAATATATTTTGCATTTCTTTTTATTTTAAGGCTACATCCCTACCATATAATCCTACACCAAGCCTTAAATGAACATGATATTAAGCGCAGAATTGATTTTTGACAATGAATGCTAGAAATGGTTTGCGAAAGGGATTTTTTGTTACATATTCTGTAGACCGATGAAGCTACTTTCAGTAGCGATGGTAGAGTCATAGGTAACAAGCATAATATGCCATATTAGTCAGCTGAAAATCCCTCTTGGATGCGAGAAGTCCAGAACCAAGGCTACTGGACTGTAAACCTATGGTGTGGCATAAAAATCATTGGTTATTTTTTTGATGGCACATTAATCGGTAATGCTTTTTTTGAATTTGTTAATAAATGTTTTGCCTATTTTAATGTAGAACATCTAACAACGTCTAACATTTTACATTGGAAGTGAGACTGATGTATGTATGTGTCATGTATTTTCAATTGGACAGGTGTCCAGCACATTTTTTCCCGTTTCGTGCGAAATTATACTAATAATTATTTTCAAGGGTTCTGGATAGGAACAGGCCTATTTCTATTTCGTTGGCCATCCAGGTCACCCGATTTAACATGCCTTGATTTTTACTTATGAGGTCGTTTAAGAGATATTGTGTACTAAACTCCACCCACAACTAGACATGAGATATAAAAAAAAGAATTCGTGCTGAAATCGAAACAGTAGTTTTATCTACACAGTAGTTTGTGATGGAAAGCAATTTAAACACCTATCGAGGCATTAAATACCTTACCGAAACCTAAATATGTTTGGGTTTAAAATCGGTCCTTTTAAAAACCATAATTTAAATATTAAAGGAAATTCGTTAATAAATAATTGTCCTCAAGAAAATCATTATTGTCATTGTCATCATTGTTTATTGTCCTTAAGAAAATCATATAAACTCTTAAATAGAGTATATAATGATAGATTAGCCTGTCAAATTATCTTTAAAACCATAAGATGAAAACCAGCAGATTATTATTTTTTAACTTAACTTTGAGAAAATGATAGCTATGTTGAACAAAAAAATGCAATTTTTTCGTAGCAAGCAGAAAAATAGTATACCTATTATAGACGGACATAAAGAATCTTCTATTACCTTCTAATAGGTAATATAATAAAATTTAAAACCCACCTATTCATCTACAATAGTTGGTATTACTTACAAAAAGTTTGCACTTTTTTTCAACAAAAGTTTTCACAAACTCTTTCTTTAAATAGTGCCATGTTTTTAAATTCCGAAGTTATTGTTTTCTTAACTGATAGTATATTTCTTAACTGGGATTTAATACAACATATGCAGTAGGTACCGACAATCCTATATTTAGCTTTTTTAACTAAAATTACGTTTTAGTTCCTTTTGTGTTTGATTACAGCACAATCTACTGGATCATTTTTCACCTTTTGTCACTTAAAAATAACTGAATAAGATCTTAAGGTGAAATGCGGGTAGATGGAACACCGATTATATGCACCTTATTTAGAAAGCAATGCGGGTTCGATCATAAAGGGCTTGCCCAGTAACCAACAAATAAAACATTCGTTTTATTTCTTATGAGAGAACGATCTTTATTTGGGGATAATTAATTTTGAATGTATATAATGAGTATAGCGGCGTATGGGTCATCTATTCCGATTTACCTTTACGTAGAAAAGCAAGGAACGTGCAATTTATTAGGCTTATTACTTTATAGGTGTGAAATTATTTTTTTCTGCAGTAAATAATGTCATGTTATTTTTATTTTTAAAACTATCTTATCCTTGTTATACAGGCCTGCCAATTGAAAATATACCGCAAGACATTATCCATAGGCGGATAAGGTTTGACGCAGAAATCAGTAAAACTCTTAACCATTTAAGTTGAGGTGACATCGTTAATTTTTTAAAAATGGAAATAAGGCTTTTCATCTTTATTAAAAAGTCCTTTGAATTCCCTATTCGTTGCTGCATAGTTTTTAAAAATCGATTGAGCCTTTTAGAATATATGGAGCCCTATATACGAATAATAGGTTTGACGAAAAATCGATTAAATTTGAGTTCAAAACTTTAAGTCAAAGTAAATTATTTCAACAGATGGCACTGTTTTTTTAATGCGCAAATAATTTAAGCTCATTTTAGTGAGTAAACAATCCTCGGGTTAATGCTTTATACTAAGGCTATATTTCTATATTCTATCAGTTATGACTGAAGTGTTAATGTGGATATTATTAAATAATTTAAATGTCAGTTATTGGTAATTACAAAAAGAGTAAAAATTACTGAGCTTTTTAACATAATGAAATTGGAAGTCAAGTTGCGTTTAACCAATGCAATGCTAAAAATCGTGTTGTTGGGAAAATTGTTCGCGAATTGGTGGTTAAATTTCATACTCAAAAGAGGCAGTTTATAATCCTGTATTAAATAAACTTACGGAGAGTATTATGATAAATAGCGATGGAAAATGCGCTATGTACAAGACAGTTGGCCGTTACCATGGGTATGAGTCGCACAAGTGTCCATCCTTTTCACATTCTGTTAGTACAAGAGCTAAATAAAGACTACTTTCATCGTCGCTTGCAATTTTGCAAAATTATGATCGAACGAGAGATTATTATACAATGAACTGATTTTGCAGCAAGCCCCACCGCACTATTCGATAAATGTGCGCAAATATTTAAATCACTCTAAACTAATTACTGTAATAAATTGCACATTTCTTGCTTGACTATGCAAAGGTAAATCGAAATAGATGAACTATTAATACGCCTTGCTATACTTATTACACACAATTAAAAATAAAATATTCCTAAAATCAGGATTGATTTCTGTAAAAAAGTTTTATTATTTGACGTATAATATTGCGAAGTGACATATCAGATTGCAGAATGTACGCAAATCAAGTTATGTTATATTCCACACTTATATTCCAATCCACCCTACTATGTAACTACGGTTTAGATTTGGTTAATCCTTATCTTATCGATATAAACGTCAACGTCAAAGTCAATAGCTGATTTAACTGGTAAAATTTGTAGAGTCTCAAATATACTATGAATAGTAATATTCACTTACGTATAAGAACTAAGGTGCTGAAATTGAGTTTAGTAGAAACTTTTTAATATATAGAGTTATCCTAATTATCAGGTGGGAATGCGGATAAATTTAATTAATCACCTCCCATTGGTCGTATAAATTGGGTATAAGCCCGGGACAAAGTGACGGGATTTTATTTTAATTGATTTCCCTAACTACTGATATATTTCCTAGCAATGACGGCGAGCTATGGAGCCTATAATAAAACCACTGATAAATGGTAGGCTATTATTTTACTTGAGCAGATGCTGCTTAATAAGTTTTGACATTTTGAAAGTTTGAAACTGGCTTCGATTCAGCGGAAGAAGTCCTAATTAAAGACTTTAACTTATAGAAATGTATTGTTAACATTTTTATCAAACATACAAGAATGAACAATAAAAAATTATAAAAATTATTTAACCAAAAACATTACATTTACTAGTATTTTGTAGCACATACAAATGCTGTTAAAAATTGTCTACTTATCGGAATATTTATTGAAGATGTTAATATATATCAAAATCTATATATTAATTTGCCTTTGCAAGATTTTATTTTGCATTACTTTTTTTTTAAGTTAGGACTTAGTTCGTAATACCTTCTTGGTCATAAGACATTATTTCTTTCTTAACTAGATGAAACCACACCGATGAGCCACTAACAATGTTTGGTGAGCTATACAAAAGATTAACCAATTTATTTTACTTTTTATTTTGCTCGTATCCCCGTAATTATAAAATCGTTTTTCCATAAGACCAAGCTTTTCCAGAAAAGGAAAAATATCATAACTATTATTTTTACACGTTTAAGCTAAAGTTGAAAATAGCTTCTTTAATATACAGATCATTCTGTTTTACTAACTTGTCGATGCTCATATTAAAGACTCTATGCCTATTTTCACTTATCTCTAGACTAAGTAACAAGTGCCTATTTCATATTCTGTGGCCTAAGTCACCCTCACCATAGCCAGCATACACCTCTCAGACTTTTTACAAATAGGTTGGATTATGAAGTAAGTGACTTATTGCGTCTATTCTCTTTTTAGTACACAACTTGGGTACTTCAACTGGAACAAATTCGCTAGCGATCTTTAAAAAAATATTAGAAAAACGTAAAAACACAACTATTAAGACTTTTTGTGGCCTTTAAAATGTATTAAAAAATTGATTAGAAAAAAAGGAAAAAATACTCTTTTAAAAAGGAAATTAACCGTGTACAGTATAGAGGTGTGAAAATTAAAAACAAAATATTTTGGTGTTAAATGCGTATTTTGTTTATCTTAAGAAAGTAATTACCTTACTAAAAATCACCTGAGTCATCCGACAAGGGTCAGGTCATAACTTAACTTACATATTTTTTTAGGTAGAATACCTCTTGTGTTACCTTATACTAATGCTTGTTTAAAATGGATATTGATGGCACATTTTGTTTGTCTTTAATTTAATAATTTTTTTTAAAATTAAGTTGAAACATTTCTGATACTTTAGTTTTAAAAGATGATAAAAAGTAATAATATGTATATTTTTGTGAAAAAAAAACAATATATTACTTAAGCAATTGTTTAAAATAAAATCTATTTACTTCTTGACAAAGCCTTAAATGATGATAAGATTCTGTTTGTTAACTTTTTAAAACTTTCGGCGCATTTAATTGAATATCGTTTCTAATTCTTTGTTTTACTTCTTCAATATTCTGGGTCTTGTAGCATAGACTTTACTTTTAAGGTAACCTCAAAGACAAAAATCTAATGAAGTAGGGTCAGGTGACCTTGCTGGATAAATTCGATTGTTGCCCTCCGTCCTATGCATCTATTGCATAAAAAAATATTAAAAAAATGTTCGTACATTAGTAACATAATGAAGAGGTGCACCGTCTTGCCAAAAGTAGTTTTTTCCGTCAAAATTGTCAATTCTCAGAAAGAAACAGTCGTGTTAATTATAGTACCAATGTATTTTGTAAAAATTCAAGATATCTGTTGTGACCAGTCAAATTGCTATCAAAAAACATTAGGCCAATAATTCCATTTCGAATGATTCTAGCCCACACATTAGTTTTTGCTTGATGTTGTATAGGTTACTAGACCACCCATTTTGGATTTGTTTTGTCATAGTAACACAATTTAGTCGGTTCACCTAAAAAGAAAAACTATGTGATAGATATTTGTAAATACCACATGATAAGATTTGAAAACGAGGCAAATGATCGGTGTTTGCTAAAAACGAACTAGAGGTAACTTAGTAGAATATCTAGTTTTGTATACTCGATACTCACACTGAAAATGAAAATGTGGTAATTTTACAGCAAATTTAGTAGGTCATATATTGCCAGCAAAAGAAGTGTGTGTAAGTAAACTTATTTTAGTACTGTAAATTTAATATATCTGGAAAAATGTGATTTTTTTGTTTCGTAATTTTACTGCGGTCTTCTGTAAAATGTAAGCAATAATTATAGTAATTTTTAAGCAATATTACTAAAGATTTTCTGTAGACTGGTACTTTTACAATGGTTTTAATGCCAACTCAACGAATATATCCGTAAAAATTTTGTAAAAAACGTTAAGCATTTTTCAGAGACCCTGTAAATTTACTATAATATTTTTGGTTAAAAAATGCTGGTTTGTTTTCTGTGTTTTTATTTTATATTTAGATATAATATATTTTTGCTGTAATATTTCCTAAATAAAATTCGTTTAAAAATTGTGGGATTATCCCAAACTAAAAGCTTTTATGATAAAATAAAAATATATTTCTTTATACATTTATTTAAACATATCTTAACATAACAAATTTATTCTGTAGTGAAACAAAGGATAAAAGATAAACTTAATGGAATTAACCTTAAAATATTAGGATTTATTAGGCTATAAACATTTAACATGCTTACATGCAAGAAAAACAATATGGGCCCCTTATTGTGTTTGCTTTTTGAACTACATGTTTTGTTAAATTAATGTTTAAAAGCTTAATTTGAGTAAGTTTATTTTTAATGGTACATATACTAAACGAATGTAAACAAAACAACGTTAACATCCATATTAATACAAATTTTAATATAATTCCAAAACTTATACGATTCCATATTTCTTGACTTCCAGGTTTGATGTTCTTAAAAAAAATAAAAAACCGTAAGCTATTAAGAAATTATATATTTACAGCCTGTACTTCGGTCGACAAATCTTCTTTAAAGTAATGTGCCAGTATCCTTAGTGACTGCAGCACGATTTCGTCCTGATCTTCGTCAAAAATGGTAAACTTAGCTTTTTGGCTCAGTTTTGGAAAATGCTAAAATATAGCTTTTTTAGTAAAAAGCACAGGCCATTCTTTTTTAATACTCCCAATTGTAGGCGGATCAGTATTTGTTAGGAAATCTCTTTGTTTGTTTCTTCTAACAAATCTTTAAACATGGTGTTGTCCAATACTAATAATAATTACTTTCGAATTACTAGCATCATTTTCTATTAGTTCTTTCCACGTTAATGCAGAGCACCCAGCATTTCTATTAATGAGTTTCTTTTTGTGATTTTTTTTGCAGGAACGTTTGGTCTAATAAAATAACCTTGGCACCTCTATTCATATACCAATTTCGATCTTGCATTTGGCTTACTAAGATGCACGCTGCCTAACATTCGAATTTACAGGTACCTGTGATGTTATAATAATGTAAGCAGGGAATTTTAACCGTATTTCAATCAGTTTTATGGGCTTCTGTAATTTTCGTGACGTTCTGTAAGAGTGCCGGATTTTTTAACCATATGGAGTAATTTTTATGCAAAATGACTATATCGACAGTAAAAAAGCTGTGATTTTCCTAAATCTAGTATCATTTAGGTTAATTTAATAAATATAGTAAATTCACATTCTGACATGGCAAATTTGCTTTAATTATAACAGTTAATACTGCTGTAAGATTGACGGACACATTTAGAGTGCATGGTTGTTTTTGTCTAGGGTACTTCTTACATGTTCATAAGTTCTGAATTGCTCCTCAATTTTACTCACAGTACTTTAACTTACTGGCGGCGATTAATCAAAATGCGTTTCTCCAAATAGTACCACAACTTTATTTTGAGTTCGGATCCGGTTTCCAAATCCAAGTATCATAAGAATTTCGGTTTTTAAACTGTCCATTAGGTACGGCATTTCGACATAAATAAATATTTGCGAATAAATACTGGGTACTTACTTTACCAAAGAACACTTTCCTAATAATACCAACCCATTCTGTAATTTGATTTATATCAGAAAAACCTGTTTATCTGTGCATTTTTTTATTCATCTATTTATCTGTTCAACTATTTTTTGCCTACGAACTGAAGCAAGGAATCTAAAATTGCTCAAGAAATATATCGGCATAGGTCTTATTTGAGCCAGAATATTAAAAGAATATCGTGTGAATCCTTTTTAATTTTTCAATATTACTTTTACATTAATTATGTTCTATAATTATGTACCAATTCTAAAAATCCACAGCCCAAAAATTACTTTTACAAACGAAAAAATTACTTTTAAAAGTAATGGATATTATTTAAATTTGCAATAAAATATTTAAGGTGGAATATCTCCAGACATAGGACAGCGGTCTTATAAGCAATTTTTGTATAATATTAATTTACTTTTAGTTTTCAGTTATACTTTTGTGGTAAAGCTGACCTTGATGATGATGCCTAATGTATATGCAGTAACATTTATGGGAGTTATTTGAGCTTCTTTAATATTGCTTTTAGTTGTTTTGTTAAATTGCTGGTAAGGAATTGTTTCTAATGTTCTGTTTTTTTGGTCTTGTTTATTTTCATTAAGTTCATTTGATTTGTAGAAATCCGTAGCTATATTTTTGATTGTTAATAAAAATGAATGTTTTTTAAAAAAAATTGTTTAAATATGGATTTTATAAATTTCTATAGCAAATTTAACGTGAGACTTCAGTTTCGTCCTTCTTCCAACAGCACCAGTATTTTAGGTTGTCGCTATGCCGATAAAAGATTTGTTCTCACAGCAGTAAGAAACAATTTTCGACAAATAAACATGCGCAATAGAGTAAAACGCGTTCGCACAGAAACTTCTGATCGGTTTCAAATCAAAAGTTTGATGTTATTACACAAATTTCTGATTGTCATCTGATAGTCAGACTTGTTTTCGGATTTATTTCAAGCAAAGTGTCAGAGAATTCGTGTAGCCAGTCAACGCCGATCTTCGGAATATGAACATAACCTCTAAATTGTTGTTTGTTTTTTGTCGTATTGTATATTGTATATTCGTTTTGAAAAATTGTATTTTAAATTGTTGGCTTAGTCTAAAAATACACATTAAGGAAATGAGTGATTTTGAATCGTTGGAAGAATCTGATCAGAATTTTGTTAATTCCGAGTTATGTTGATTCCGACACAGATTTTTAAAGAAGATTTACTGGAAGAACGAAAATCAAAACTATTTTGATGAAACTGTGTTCCAATTTAATAGAATAGAATTTCTCGATTATTTTAGAGTAAGCCCTGAAGTAGTAAATAATCACACAATCTTAAACTCTATTAATAATATACAGCTATTTTAAGGTTGTACTGTAAATTTTCTTTGTTTATGTTTTATTTTATTGCCCTTTTCCCACTGGCATAAAAAAGTGAGGTTATTTTTCTTCTCCACTCAACCCGTATTTGATGTTTGCACAAACGGTTTTAAATCGATCAGAAGTTGTAATATTTTACGCATGCGCATCAACAATGGTTTAAAAGCAGTTTCAAACTTGTAAGAAATTTGCAGTGAAAACAAACCTAAAGTGGAGATGGCGCCTTAAGGTTTGTTCTCACTGCAAATTTTTAACAAGTTTGAACTGTTTCCAAACCATTCATGAAAATTAAATTTAAATTTATTAAGAATATGCAATCGAAATTCATGCGGCAGTGAGTTGAGTAACTTTATTACGTTATAGGCAAAGGGCCTAGTATAAAGTATTGTACGAAACCGAGGGATAAAATACTTTATTTACATAATGTATGGAACGAGGTGTTTTAAGGATATTGCTCAAGATAATAAAATTGCAATCATAATTGGCGAAAAGTTTATGGATAAAATTGTATAAATGATATTTTTACCTGTTTCCTGTTTATGAGATATATTGATCATGTGTTTTTAAGACAAAAACTAAACGAGCACAGGCATTCTGCATGACCTGTATCATATTTCTATGAAGCATATCAAGGCAAGGATAATATATATATATATATATATATATATTTATATATATATATATATATATATATATATATATATATATATATATATATATATATATATATATATATATATATATATATATATATATATATATATATATATATATACACTTAACAGGAATTAGCCGTTAAATTATTTATTGAACATCCTGTATATGGGAGTGATGAACTGAAATTGGGCATCTCAAAAAAAGTAAAAAAAATAAATAAATACTTTTAATATCACTTGTTTAACATAAAAAATGGCAAATTTGAAACCCGACCTTCTGTTACACTTAACAATAATAAGATTGTAAAAATATTTTTTACATCATTTAACCTTAAAGTTAAATATAAAGTAGAAAATTACAAGTAATTATCTTCAAACCTTAATTTATCCTGTATATTACGATTACTGTAGTATTATTTTTTTATAAAAACCCCCTGTGTATTACTATTATTTGTTAAGATCTAAATTTTAATTACCTTTTTAATTATTCTAAGGATATTTTTTCTAATTACTTCAACTCTAATTAGGAAAATGTTATTAATCTTTTTTCATTAAACTGCCATCCAATTATAAAAAGGTTAATTAATAATCAAAATCATTTTATCTTACTAACGTTGTCGAATCGAAAACGGAAATGGCAATTCTAAATCGTGGAATGCTTAAATTGTGCAAATTTAAATGAGCCTCGAAGGTTTCGAAAGGCAAAAGGTATCTGACTGGTCCAGACCGAAATAAGAGCAGGCAAACAAATTTCAACTTCATTTGAAAAGCATGTGGGCCGAAATACCGCATTATTTTGTTTTTCTTCTTTTTCGGATATATCAAAGAACATTCGCCGAGGCCTGGCATGCTTTGAATATTTTTCTCTTGAGAAAATCTTGTCATTAGGTTGAATTGAAAAGGATTGTGGTTAAGTAAAAAAAAAGTTCTGTATTAGTATGAAATATGTCATAATACATGAACGGTAATTTAGAATTATGATTATGATTTTTGTGATTGTAATATAGCAGACAGTTTTAAAATTTAATATAAATCACCAAAGTATTTCTTTTTGTAATATTAGTCCCAAAATAACTACGAAAAATAAGTATTATTTTTATCAGATTGCTCCAAAACTACTAAAGAGAATTGTCAAGTTCTACGTTTTTCTGATTATCAAGTTTTGGACCAAGACTAATTAAAATAACATATTTTTAGTTGTACTGTATTAGTTTTGTATAGACTTTATGTAAATATCCCGTATTGTTTGGATTAAATTTGTTGAATATTCATTTTTTATATATCTTTGTAATAACTTTATGGTAATTAAGTATTTCTCATAGGTGTGCATCTTTTAAGTAAATTCAGCATCTTCCAAAGAAAACACTATGAAATTCATGACTATTTTTTTGTGACTAGAAAAGATTTATTAGGTAGTCTTTTGTAACCACTCTATTTAGATTTCTGTTTTTTTTTTAATTGAATGATGTTCAAAGTCTTTAATAAAGTGGCACATATGCTAACGACAGCTTATCAGTCTGGAGAACAATGTGGTGGGTTGGCATAATTTATTCTAGAGATGCTTACCTTTTAAATTGTGGGCGCCATCCAGATTAATGTGTTTATTTAAAGTGCAGTTGTAAGAACCTTTAACTGACAAATTGGTTCTCACATAAACGAAAAGGATGTTAAGAAATATAACACATAGTAAAACATAAAATAAGTTTCAATTAATAACATTATATTATCAAAATATGCTATTTCTGGACAGATGTTCATTGTTTAAACTGTCACTTAAATAAATCATTCTTTTTAAAACTACAATCCCTAAAATCAAAACTTTATGCATCAAAGCTCTAAAACATAAAAAAAAATCTAATATTTTGCTAGTATGTAACTACTCTTTGGCCAAAGTCAATAACCTACCGCACACTATACTGTACAACATGTACTAAATTAAATAAAAAATAAATATGTCTTTCAGTGTAGTTGCTTACATATAATACTGTATGAAAATCAGGATAGTGAGATTGAAAGGTATCGAAAACATTATTATTTAGGTAGATATGTAAATTACCAAGAAAGAACTGAAAGGACAGCGGCTGACTAAGGTCCAATCAATAACGTCATGAAAAAGCAATAAATCCTGAAAAAGCTCTAATTTCTGATGAGAAATGGGAACAGCACCTGCTATGGCTGGATGGTCTTGGGATGGCTCTTAAAAGTAAGATCTCACTTAAGACTTAGGACCCAACATAAGATCTTATTATGACCCAGCGTAAGACCCTTAAGATGTTGGAGGGTCTTTTATAAAATGTATTAATAAATAATCTTTCACAAAGTGTCGCCATGAGGTAACTATGAGGTCGAATCCCAACCTCGAGCAATTCGAACTTGTTAACCTGAAGACCACACTATTTGGAAGAGGAAACCAAAACGCAATTTCTGGGTACATCTTCGGTAGATGTACCCAGAAACGCAGACGCAGACCCAGTCTTAGAATAATTGACAATACAACGTTGCCTTGCTTAGCTTTAAGTTGCAGCGAGTACGGAATTCAATCTAATCCCAAAAGGCAAAGTATTCAAATTACAGGAAGAACAATGGCAACAACAGCCCCGGTATCGAAAATGCCAATACGTAAAAGTTGATCCTTAAGCATGGCGTACGTGACCAATCACAAAGACAGACAGATAGAACAATCACGTTAGTCAGAGAGAGAGAGAGAGAGAGAAAACCAACCTAATTCCAGTAAATTGTTTAAAATTCAAAGCGAAGAACAGCTAGCGCCATCTAGAAGTTCTTATTTTCACAATGCCATTAACTAGACACTAGAGGTCACGATAAGTACTATTCATACAATATTAAATTTTTACATCATAAAAGCAACCAAAAAAATAAAAATGCTACACTTTTGTTAGACCTTCATTAATAATTAAAAGACTTAAAAATTAATGCAGCCTTTTTGATATATCGTCGTCGAGCTACGAATACCTCCTATATGACAAATTTTAAGATAATGAGGTTTTAACATAGGTGCGTTTTAGCATGTCATCATAGCCTAAAGTATCTGGTGGAAATATCTCCATTGTGAAAAATACGAAATAAATTACATTTATTTTACATGTAAAACTACCAATGTGATCACCACATAAAAAGTAAAACAGTAATATATCCGATGTATAAAGCTCATATACATGGGTGCATTTATAGGGGTCACAATAACTCCATTGTGCAGTATGCAGGTACATTTGAGATATTACAATAGATGTGTCACATCACAGGCATTCGCTAGAAATTTTACATAATGTATATAACCTGTCTTATTTGTTTTGTTTTTAAAATAATAATAACCTATTGTAATAAGTGTATCAGAGCGTCTACTGATATTTTTGTGTTTAAGCACAGTTTAATTAATTGAAAGTTGGGTACGTAGTAAGTACTAATAAGTAGTCTAAGCTGCGTAAATTAGCTTAGATTAAGGTGCCAGGATTTGTAGTTGTATTTGTAGTGAAGTTCCAGTTCGACCAGTTTAGGCAAGAGATGAATGTTATTACAAATTAATTATTGCCTATCAATTCGAAAAATACTTTATTAAACTGATGAATATGCAGGGTGGTCCAGAATAGATGTTACTTATTCTAATATCCAATATAATATTGAAAAAGTTGACTTTTACACAAAAAATTTACTCAAAAATGGGCATTTTCTTTAACATACTGAAATTAATAACGTTTTACCATCCTGCATATTAAATAGGTACAGATTTTTTTAAGTATTTTAATTTATTTAAGTTTTAATTTTCAGAAAAATATAAAATATATGTCAGTCATATCTGCACGAACTAAGAAAATAATGAACAACCTAGCAGCCAAGCCAGAAGTACCAGATTTGTATCGAACCGAGTTAGATAATACAAGTACATTAGATACAAATACATTAGGGATGAAAGCCAGTTGATATTTAATGCGACAGATAACAAAATTAGAGTTATTGAAAATTATATAGTTTCGACCGATATATTGATTAAATAATTAGACGTGGCGGATGTCATTAGTGATACTAAAGTTTATTCCAATTCAAGTAATGAAAACAAAATAATATGTCAGTAATAAAAATTTATACTCACATTCTCCTCAAAAAAGTACACATAATAAAATTAAAATTATTGATATAATAGGAAATATAATATGATATAATAGACAGATCTGATGTCTATGAAGACGTTTTAGAAATAGAGGTTGCTCAAAAAGTAAAAGACCCTGACTATCTACCGGCCGAAAAATTGTGTGTCACAGAAAAGAAAATTAGCACAACTTAGAAGAGTTCGAGGAAAGACATATGAGGAATACAAGAGAAATAAGGAGAAGCTTGTAACAAATACCCCAAGAAGCAATAGAGAATTAAAAGCTAGGTGTATTAACGTAACTAAAGAGAAATTGCATAAGAAGTCCTTCTTGTGTTTTAATATTTCTGGCAATGAACGGAAAGAGATATTTTCTTAATTGTGGAAATTGACCTTATGGGGATAAAAAAAAATTCGTTGCTAGTTAGTAGTACAATACAGTACAAGGCCAATACGAAGAGGAAAAAAATATTAGCAGTCGCTTAAATGTTTATCGAAAAATGTTTTTCAACACTCTGTGCTTGGGCAAAGAGGCTCAGAGAGTTATTATAAACCAAAATTACAGGTACATAATTTTACCATATATGCGCTAAATAACAAAAAAGTCACACTTTATGTATGACATGAAGCCAGTGGTGGAGTTTTCTCTAATGAATTTGCATCAAAATCGAAACAAAATATTAGCAAATGCCCCAAATGATTTTTCTGCAGAAAAAACGTTGCAGTTCAGCAACTCTTTTTGGAAAATGAGCACACCTTGATGAAGGCCGATTCCGTTCATTCAACCCTTGAATATTACTTCTAGGAACCCATAAGCTTACCTACAGATTAAGTCGCGCGACTGCGTATGGCATGTCCACACAACCCTTACAATATTAAGGTCTTGAATTTTAAATTTTTCAAAAAATTTGAGGTCCCATCAAACGTAAGTTTAATTAGATCTGGAAAGCGAGTAAGAGATCCTGTGGTGGTAGACATCAGACGGCTGAAATACTTACCTAATGGCGAAGTATTGTATACCTTAGATTATTAAAAATTGGCAAAAACCAGAGAGAAGCTCAAACTTTGCCCAGCTATCCTGTTTTATACAAAAGCCAGCTACCTATATCCGACGATAAATTTAGACATTTACAAGAACCAAAAGGAGTAATTGAAGTTAATCACCATCCCCTCTATGATAGTCTTCCGCATCAACCAAGGAAAAAGAAAACTACTAACTAATAAGTAAAATTAGTATTTAAACCATGTTTCATATATTTTGACAGAATAAAAAAAACTTACGAATTTCATTTTCTTATAGCATAAAAAAGGAATATAATTTATTATTATTATTATTATTAATATTATTATAATAATGATTACGATTATAATTTCAGCACCTTATCTGAAAACCATCCAAACTCCCGGGAATTTCACCGAAGTGGTTTTTAAGAAAAAAAATGTGCCCAAAGTTCCAAAATATTTCAACTAGTGAAAAAAAAACAAGTTGCAACTAAAAATTAATACCACTGACTATACAAATGTACAAAATCAGATAATATCTAGTTTAATTGCACTTTATCCAAATGATGAAAACCCATTTATACAGGAAGACTCGATATGGTTCCAACAGGATGGTAAAGTATTACAAGAATTTGAATATCGACTTGGTTACTGTCAGGAAGTTAATGGTCAACAATTTGAACATTTCTTTTATTTTTTTTGTTTTGTTTTTTTTTATAAACTGATCCAAAAATTCATGGTTATTTATAAAAAATGTATTCGCAAATTTCTTAATAAATATTGAGGTTAGATATAGATAATAAAATAATATATATATAAATAATAGGTATAGTTAGTATACAAAATATTCTTAAAATTTTATACAGAATTAAAAAATAAAATAAAAAATGGGTGTTTATATTTAAAAAAATTAAGTTGATAGTCGTAGCTCGTTTTTAGTCCACCCAGTATACATGAATTCATCATCAAAAAAATCAAAAATTAACGTGTCCGAGCGTTTTTTTTTCGAAAACTTCCCTGAATTTTAAATGAATTTATTCCAACTTGCGCGTTCTTACTGGATAATCTATGTAACAAAACTAAGAACCTGTGCGTATATACTAAAATAAATAATAAATTACAATTTTACAAATAAAAAAGTGTCTTTTAAAAAACCGTGATAATTATTAAAAATAACAAAATGTGGTGAGAAAACGCGGTCCGATTATCAATTTGTAAAGTTCAATCAGGACCGTCGATCGATTAATCAAATCGAAAAGAATGAAGGCATAATAACAGATGACTAGCAGCGCTTTCTCTGACGTGAAATCTACCTGTTATTCCCCAAAGCCTTCATTCATACCACTTTGTGTACACGGGAGGTAACACTTTATTCGTGCCGCTAATAGTTTTCGGGTTTTATAGCGCAAACCTATTTTCCAACCTTAGTAATCTCACTAGTCAGCTAAGTCTTATAATGGAACAAAGAAAATGCTAAACATCTTTTATAAAAGAAAAGACCTTGTTATGTAGGGAGAAACAAAATTTAGAGACTTTTGTAATTCACCTTATTTGTATATTTTTTAGAATATTAGAAATAAGATGGCAAACTCATTTATAAAAGATTATATTTATCTATTTTTTATTAATGATTAATTGCCAAGAAAAATATAAAGAACTATAATTATTACAATAGAAAATTATTGCCAAGGTTAACTTAGAAAACAAACAATATATTTGTGTTTGGAATAATAAGCGTTAAAGAATTTGGTCCAAGAAAATACAATTGATGTCTTATTTTTTTAAGAAATAACAAATGTTATATATTGCGTTAAAATATTATTTATAAGTACTCATTATTAATATGTGAAAAGTGTGTATTTTGTTAATAGTGGAACTTTTATATTATAAACTTTTAAATCATGTAGATAGATTGAGAGATACGTAAGAAAATGCATTATATTAAAAAAAAACTAATTTCCTGAAAACGGGCTTCTGTCTTTTAAATTTTTTATATTTACTAACGGTAAACTTTCACAACATAAATTGGGCAATAAAAACTCCTTAATATACCCATAAAAAGCTATCTTATACAATCGTATTTTTTTTGTTTCAACGCACACGGGCCCGCGATGGTATCCCAGTATCCTCCACCCACACGAGCCCCGAAGATTATGTGCCTAATTTACATAAGTCGCTTTATGTGTAAAACAAAAAAGAAACAAACAACTTAGAAAATAAATTAAGAAAATTGTATGGGCAATAAATTATCAAAATCTATTAGCGAAGTGATAAAATACCTCGTCGGTGTTCGGCCCCTGGCGATTGTGTGGAAATTAACCTATACATTTGCTCTATGGCTATACGTTAACTTTATTATACTAACGCTATTTAGGTAAAAATTGTTACAAATAGTAACTGGTTAGTCTATTACGCATACCCTAAATAATATTGTGGAGCTTTTACAAATAAAATTATATCACTCATATAAGAATTGATTCCATACCACTTTAAAATTGGATCAACGTATACTCTAAACATTTATTACAGTATTAATTATACAGGATGGAGAATTGACTATTATTCAATGCGCGCGCATGCATTTTGTGCACTCTTCGACTCGCCTGTAACGTGGTTGTTTTTCAGATTTCAGTATGATTGTCTTTGACATTGACGGGGACAACTGCATTACTTGCAATAAAAATTTGCAAAATATTACGCGAAAAAACCTATAAAAAGTTGCTTAGAGAAATTCAGATTAAACAGAAAAAAAAGTTCTTCTTAAAAAAGAAGAGTATAGAGAAAAGAACAACATTAACAATAAAAAATGGTTCATTAACCTAACAAACATTGATTTTCCTATCGATATTCAAGACACTTTAAGCCCAGATGAATATATTCCATATTCATCAACTGAATTTCCTTTAGAACAACTTATTATACAATACGTTCTGGACTAAATAAACGATGAAAATCTAAAAATTGAAAATAGGAACCAAATCATTAACACAATAATTAATCACACCCATATTAAAAGTATTAACAACTCAGACAAAATTCTGATTAATTTAAAAACACAAATCTTTTTAAAAAAATCAATCAAATATAATTATAACAAGAGCAGACAAGAGAAATGCTACTGTAGTTACTTTTATCCGATAAAAATGCGCACATAAAAATAAAATCTGTATTGTTGTGACGAATTCATAATAATTTTCTCGTTTTATTGGGTATTAAGTCAGTTCTAGTAAAAATCAATTTAGAAAATACTATCCGACACGCTCAAAATTGAAAAGAAGAAAATAGACTTATTCACGTATTTAAAAGAAATTTGGAGTTAATATTTAGCAATACTCTTTATTATATTCAATTTAATTCAAGTTCGATAAGTTTTAAATACAATAATTTACTTGAGGTATTTTTTCATACCTAGTAGCTGAGGTTTAATCTATTAATCTCTGAGCTAGTTTCTTCTTCTTAATATCCTACCTAAGTTTGTTATAAATATTAAAATTGAAAACGAGAAGACCTACTTATTTATTAAAAATACCTAATTTGAACCAACGTTTCGGCAGGTATCAAGGTAAATAAAGTTAAATTAAATTAAATTAAAAATATGAACAAATATTTCTTCTTCTTTTCAATTTTTGAACGTGTGAGATAGTATTTTCTAAATAGATTTTTACTAGAACTGTTAGTAGTTTACAATAAAATAAGTAACTCATTACGTACATAAACTCTTAACAAAGATACAACAATTAACACGCAAAACAAACTAAATAAACTTATTGATAACATTTCTCCCTATCTTACACCAAATCAGGCTAAGAACCTGAAATGCACAATAACTTTACCTAAAATACACAAAGAAAATATCCCACTTAGACCTATTGTCAGTTTTGTTAGTTCTCCGTTACATAATTATAATCTATCAAGAGAACAATTTTTTTAACTTCTAAATTTCACATTTGATAACAGTTACTTTTTGATGGAATAGCTATTTATGTATCAAGGGCATTGTAAGGACGATAATGCCCGGAAGGTGGAAATAGTAGGTTTCCGCCTGATGGGCATTAGAGTCTAACAAAGCCCGTGGTGCATACAATGCCTTATGTTTTACCTAAAAATTGATTTTTATGACCAAAAATATATTTAATATTAATTAAAAAATAGGGTCTACCTGTACAGATATACGTACATACCTACCTACAGAAATTTATCAAGTGACTTGCAGTGATTATTTAAGTTTGACTTTGATGTTTCTGTCAGTTAGTCAGTTGACATTTTTTGTTTAAATATCTGCTTAAAATGGAAGAAATTCCAAAAAATATAAGAGAAAAGGCCATAAAAGCGACCGAAAATCTTTTGCCAGTTAAATCAAGGCAACAGTATGATTGGGAGTATGGCATATTTGGTATTTGGAAATATGCCAACACAATTGTTCAAATAACCGAAACCGTTCTAATGGCATATTTTCAGGAACTGGTGTGTTATTGACTTTATTTTAATAGGTACATATTTTTAACAAATTTTAATATTTTTAGTCGGAAAAATACAGTCCGAACTCTCTCTGGACCAAGTATTCTACCCTAAAGTCTACGTTAATGGTCTATAAAAATATAGACATCTCGCAATACCATCGTCTCATATCTTTTTTAAAAGTTAAGTCGAAAGGATATGTCCCGAAGAAGTCTAAATTTTTGGAAGGAGAATAAATAATAAAATTTATTAAGAAGGCCCATGATAATATCTACTTGGTACACAAAGTCATATTGGTAATGTGTGTTTTTGGAGGTTTAAGACGAGATGAGTTGTACATAATGACCATTGATGATATTGAAGATAGAGGAACGGTCTTGGTTATAAAAATACCAGAAACTAAAACTTCAACTTCAAAAAGTTTTACTATCATTGAAGAAGATTTAGGCGCTTTAAATTTAATAAAAAAGTACGCAGCATTAAGACCAGCTGGAATAAAGGAGCGAAGATTCTTTCTTACCTATAGAAAGAGTCGCTGTACAGTACAACCTATTGGAAAAAAATACCATAGGATGCGTCCCAACATTGATCGCAAAATTTTTAAAACTGGATAATGCAGAAGCTTATACCGGCCACTGTTTGCGTCGCACATCATCAACTTTACTTGTTGAGGCAGGTGCTTCGTTTGAAATGCTAAAACAACATGGGAAATGGAAAAGCTCTTTAGTGGCTGAAGGATATATAGAAGAAAGTATTTCATCCAAAAATAAAGTAGCCAAAATGATTGCCAGTTCAGTTAATTCCGAGGTTAATTCCGTATCGACTATTGAAAATTCTTTAATGGACAATTTACAAACTATACAAAATAGCGTTAGTGCTCCCACCTCTACCATCACAAAAAACACCGACCATTCTATAGTGGGATCAGCTACATTTTCCGGGACATTTCAAAATTGTAATTTTTATTTTGGAAATAAAGTTTAATTTTTAGTATTTAAAGAAACATTATTTTTTGTATAAAATGGATGTTTATTCTTTATTATGAGAGAAATAAAATTGGATAAGCAATAAAATTTCCGGGCATTATCATAATGCCTCTTTTTACTTTAACCTTATAAATATAAGAAAAGATTAATCTCAGAAATGATAAACATAGAAAAAATCATCAAAACAACGTAAACAAAAACAAGATATTGACAACTTAAGCACATCTTACGAAAATATCATTAATCTAATAAAACCCAAAAATTAAATTTGGAGCAGGAAGATTTGATTAGTTTAAGATTGCCACGCTAATTTAGTTTAAATAAACTAAAGTCAAACAATAGAAAGCTAGTTATATGCCATTTTTATTTCTTAAAAATAATTTCAACTAAATGGCCTTCCCTTCTCTCAATACACCTTTAAGCCTTATGTGGAAATTCTCCATAACCCTAGGCAACATGTCATAGGGGAATATTAGCAATTTCTTTAATAATTTTTGTTTTAAGCTTCTGAATGGTTCTTTGCTTAACAATCGCAAGCCGTTAGATCTTGCAGGCTATGCAATATCTCCACGTCTAGAAATAACGTGTGTCGGAAACAATATTTGCGAAGAGTTTAAGGCCGCTCTTGTGGTGTGTGAAGTAGCACCATCTTGCTGAAACCTAGATTGGTTGTTCTGTAGAAATCTGTTTAATTGCTTACTCAAAAAATTATTAAACATAGTGGTATAATACTCGGAATTGACCGTAACAGTATTATCATTTCAATCTTCAATCAAAAAAATAGGGAACCGGTAATTTCCATTGATGATATAGCACACCATGCTCTTATCTTCGGGCTGTATTCGTGCGGATTTTCTGAACTCCACTAACGGTAATTTTGTTTGTTGGTGTAGCCGTATCAATGGAAGTGTGCCTTGATGCTAGACATCCACAGATTGTGAATATCGATCTCATTTTCAAGAAAAGTTTCAGCAAAACGCAGAAGATTTGGGATGTCTGTTTGTTTTAGTGCTTGCACTACTTTAATTTCATATGAGTGAAAATTGAGATCTTTGTGCAATATTCGAAGTAAAGAAGTCTTACATATGTTTAATGCCTTCGCTGAGCTCGCTTTTGGGTTAAATGTTTTGGACGGTACTCTACAGATTCTCTCTCGACGTTCTCAGGCATTCTTATTTCTTGGTCTCTCATGTTTGAAATTAACAGCTGAATCTGTGTTTTCAAATTACAGCATTATAAATAATAAAAATGAAATATTAACTCGGATGAAAATAGAAAAATTTACACACTATGTAAATAATAAAATTAAAAATCTTAAATATAAACGTTTTTTTGAAAATAAACTGATTCCAGGTCTAAATCAGGAAGGATCTGAACGGTAAGAAGAACTTTATTTTGCAGCAACTCAAGTTATTTTTGGGCGTATAAAATACCATTAATAAAAAATTACCCTAAAATAATAGGGTCGACCAAATTAGCAGCCCAAACATTTAATTTTTGAGGATACTGAGTATGGAATTAAAAACTGCTGGGCTCACTTTTCCGAGGTAAATATCGAACAACAGAAGAATTGTGTTTCTCATGTAATGGAAAAGAAGATTATTTCAAAATAAAATATTTCTTAAAAAAATTTTAATTTCATAACATTCCATCATGGCTTCACAGAATTTCATTCTTCGCCACTGTTTTTCACTGGGGAAATATCTACTTAGTTTTGGATCATTTTAAAAATCTGCAGCTATGTTTTTTCTTTTTCCAAATACTGGTAACAATTTTATGGTCCATACCCAGTTCGTCTCCAACACTTGTACTTGATCGTGTGAAATCCACTTTAGGGCTCAACAACGTTTAGGTTGTTCTTGCTCCTGGACCCTTTCAATAGAAGGGTCTTGTATGTCGTTTACGATAATCTTGAAAAGAATAGGATTAAATTGTTTTTTTCGCAAAGAATAAATTTAGTTTAAAATGTGAAAACTTGAAAATAAATCAGGCAATTCAGCGGTACTGTTTTGTACTACTGAAATGTCGTCAGAAAACCATTTAATAATTCTCTTTCGGAAGGAGCATAAACATAATCAAGAAAAAAATAATAACGCTTTAAAATCTAATAGTGCAGTCACACAGCAAAATGAGGAATGCAAATATTATTATTATTATTATTATTATTATTATTATTATTATTCTGTTAAAAATAAAAATAGCAAATATCAGACCACCGGAGGCGGCCGCTCATCGAGAAGATCCCATTATTTTGGACGATACGTAATCTTCAATTCCCCCACTTTTATATATATCTGTTAGTTATTTGTAAATAATTTTCTGCATCTTGAAGCTAACAATGCTTAGAGATAATTAATTTTTAATTAAAAGATTGAAAATAGAATTTATTAAAAATCGAAATAATTTCAATATTATTAGACCCATCTTGTAGAATTGCTTATTAAAGTCAAGCACTATTTAGCCCATTACCCACGTAACAAGGTCAATCGTCGCTTAACGTCATTTGACGTTACATCATTTTTAGGTCGCATTTGGGTCACAGACTTTTTTTTGACCTAAAATGACGTCGCCCGGATGTCACTTTGAAGTCAGTAAAAGACCTCTTTATGTCGTCCTGATTGGTCATTTTAGGTTAATCGTTCATATCCTTAGTACACAATGGCGTCTACTGTGTGGTCTTTAAAATTACTTTCTTTTATCACAGCTAAATATAAAAAAATAAAAAAGAAGAGACAATGTCGGGAATTGCTTCGGGGATCACCTGCATCATATGCGCTGTACTACAAACAAGCGCTAAGGCGGCTTTATTAATACCTAAAGAAGGTAAACTTTTAGTAATCGATCACGTGACTAAATTAAGATATGCAATTGGTGGCAAAATAAAGTGATACAATAAATTATTATAATTAGCAGAAACTGAGTTGCATTCTCTATTATAAAGCAAAAGAAAGAGTAAAAATCGTTTAAAAACCAAAACTATTTTGTACTATATTTACACTAAGCCCTAACAATAATTACTATTTTTAATTTGGATTCTTTAAATCACCAAATTTCCACACACACCGGCAATGCTGCAGATTTTGCTCAGAAATATTTTCGCATTAAAGGGATTTTGAAACTGCGCTCGTTGTTTACTTTTGGATTGTGCACATTTCGTACAGCATTAGTATTAAAAGCATGCAAGCAATATTAAGACTAAAAACTCCCTTTTGGCTGAAAAATGATAAAGAAGTCTGTAGTGGGTCACATATATTGGAAAAAAGGAAATTCAAATCCTTCCTTTAACAGGCGAGTTAGGTGTCAATGGTGTCATCCTTCTAGGTTCTAATATTATAAAAAACCGCATATTTGTGAATTATTTATTATTATTATTAAGTATTTATGGGATACCAAAATATTAATAAAAATGTGTAAGTAAGCATGTTATAAAAATGTGTAATTAAGCATATTATTATATTCTAGCAAATTGATTGCTTATTCAAATCCGAAATGCCGCAAAATTAATGTGTGCAAAAATGGGTAGTATCTGGTCGATATCCAGCAACCAAAATTGATAACGCAGCATAATTATGTCATCTACTAGCGACATATAGTTGGCACCCATTATTATTTAATCAATATAATGTAATGTTCCGTATCTCCTGGAATTTCAAAAGTTTTAATAATTTTTTGTCTAGATATTAACAATGGAGAACTTAATCGGCTTATAGTCCAAAGGATTTGAATTAAACTTTCTTTCTATAATATATAATAAATATCTAAACGGGTTTGAGATGGTTGTAAACCTCTATAAATGAAGGTTTTTTGATTAAAAATTATTGAGTTAGATGTTATAAACTGCTATAACTGCCAAAGCATAAGGATAAAACTTTTCCTTATAGCTGTTAGGAGTTACATAGCCCATATTTTATAACATCTAACAATTCAATAATTTTTTACCAAAAACTTTTGTTTGTAGCGCATTTGAGACCCTTAAATGTTCATTATAAAAAAAAGATTAAATCAAATCTTTTGGGAGCCTTTTTCATTTCTTTAACATTCGACTTTTTAAGTAATTTTTACAAAAGAAACTTTAGTTTGTAGGGGTTTATAACCATAATCGATTTAGTTATTGGTTGTTAATATCTGAAATTTCAGAAGATAAGGGCATTATATTGAATAAATAACAGCGGGCGCGAACTATAAATAGGTCGCTGGCAAACGACATATGCTGCGTTCTAGATTTTAGTTGCTGCATATCAATCGGGCGCTAACTTTACAGACATGAAAAAATATCTAGAAAAACAACACAAAGTGGCAACATCGGATACGCGCATTGTAAACATAGAGGTACTCTACGTTGCCAAGTTGATTTTTTGTAAGGAATCTTTATTTTATTCTGAAAAATTTATTGATTGCTCTCAACGTATATGTTATTAGTCAGCAAATTAACGAAACTTTTAAGGAGTAAATTTTTTACCGGTTTCAAAATACAAAACATAAAAAAATATGTAGTGGATTAAGAAAATTATATATTAGATCAAAAATTGGAAAGTCGATTTGACATCATTGTCTGAGAGATGAAGAACTGAAACAATCTCGCCTATGGTTTGCAGCTAGGCTTATTCCAAGCATTCAATGTTTTAAGCCGGCAACCCGGTTTTGTAATTGTTGTATTTTCTTTTGTGTTCGGTGTTTTACGTTTTGGGTGTTGAACATGCTTACCATCTTAGCAAATGGCCAAATGGGATCAAATCAGGTACATATTACTTAATATTCTATTGGTTTAAACATCGACAGGAGAAATTTTTTTATAGCTGTTTTACTTGCTTCTGCCATGTCTTTATAGCAATGTATTCATAGCGACAGTCTTTATAAGCTCCATTTGTTAAAGGGAATCATCCTTTTTACGTTCTGTTATTTGATTTAATTTATTGTAATTAATTTATTGATTTTATTTTAGTATACTTACAAATAAATAAATAAACATATATTTGGAATTTAAGTAAGAATGTTTTTTTTTATACTCAAGTCCTAAGGTCATTTTAAATTACCTAAAATAATATTTAAACGTCGTCCTATATAAATATTTAATGTTTTCCAGGAGACTTTTTTAATTCCATTTAAAACGTTTTTTACCCTTTTTTTAGGACGTCTCAGCGACGTCTCTTAGGACGTCATTTTAGATGTGGCAAATGTACGTCACTTTAAGGTCATAAGGACGTCAAAATGACTCATCATATAGACTAAAAAGTACAAAAAACGACGTCTTCAAGACGTCATTTTGCTATTTGGGTAGAGTCATGTAAACAGCTAATTTACTAGCAAACCTTAAATTCACTAGAAATAAATATGCTCTATTATGATCGGATAAAGCGTAATTCCTGTTCCGTTTTTCGAAGTGAACTAATAATACTAATTGAAAATATTTTTCAAATTTAAAATTTTGCGTTTGTTCAGTTTTGTTTTTTGCGATAGCATTTAAAATTTAAAACTGGGTAAGATCATGTAATTAATATACCCTGATGTAATTTACAGCGATGCTAAAATTTAAAAGCAATCTACATAACCCAAAATAAGAGTATTTTATTAAATTGCAGATGTTATTATAGCACGAGGCATAAAATGACCATAAAAAAGAAAACGATAAGTTAAGAGCCATGAAAGGAAAACAAAATATCGAGACGTAATGTTCGTAAATAGCACCCGGGTGAGATCATGTCAACCTTTTTTCTTTTGTATAACCACCACACGTGAAAAGAGCAGCCACAGCGAAATTGCCTGCCAAGAACATATGGCGTAATAATTGGAATACTTTTTTCGCCATACCAGATATGGCCTGGATGATCCCACAAGCTATAACCGCTTATAGCGAGTTAGTAGTTTTTATTATTCTTTAATAGAAGCAAAAGGCATATCACTTATAGACTAATAAAAAACGACGTGTACTACAGGAAGAATAAGTCTAACCCACATACATATGTTTTAGTAAAATGTTCCTTCGCGTCATTTGAGTGGAAGCAAGCATTTAATAATTTATTCATGCAGGCAGGTACTATATGCCGGATGTTTAGAAAGACGGCAAATAGAATATCTAAATATATAGTATATTGCATAGTAAATTTAGCATAAAATATTGCGCGTTTATAATTCTAGGCATGAAGTGGCTGGATCTGCAAATTTTACAAACTAACTTACTGAAAAAAATGGTATTTAAAATTTTATTAAATTTTAAAAATATCATGGTTCGATCTAAATATCTAAGCTATGAAGGTCTTTTACTCCCAAAAAATCACTTTAGTTTCATTGTGGAGGAAAATGTTGTACATAGCAGCGATCATATGCAACAACATTATATTAATTGCTTATATCGTTGATTGAAAAGGGAAAAGATGCGCAAATACTGTATAAAATTTCGTGACCGCGGCAGCCAGCCGTTCTTTGTTTTATCTAGCAATTTAGAAGCTAAGAGGTGGCGCCCCCATACGTAGGAATGATGAAACTCGCTTGGCAGCCTTGGTATTAAAAATTACCAGACATAATATCGCAGAGAAATGGGAGCTTTCGCATTGCGCTATTTCTGTTTGAGGACATATTCGCATATTCCATAGTATAAATTTGGGAGAAAATATTGAAAGGTTTAGTTTCATATTTTGTTTTTTTTTTCTAATTTTTAAGTATAAAATCTAATAAGTAATATAAGTAATATAATTTTGCTTATTTTTAAAAGTACAGTATATTAAAGAGTTTGCCTACATTTCGGCAGAACCAGAGGCTGTTATTTTTTATACAAGGTGCAAAAATATACATATGGTAAAGTGTTTTAAGCTTTTGGGCCTACGGCTTATAAATTAAAAAAAAAATACCTTGAAAAAAAATTAACCTTAAAAACATATACAGGGTGTTCCGTTCATCATGTTACAAGCTTCTATGGCAGATAGAAAACGTCAAAAGAAAAACAAAAGTTCATATAAACATGGGTCCGGAAAAGCTTCCTCAGGGAGCTAGAGCTCTTTGAAAGTAACCTTTAAAAACTAGTTTTTTTTTTAATAGCTCCGGAACTACTTTAGCTACCGCAACCAATTTTGGGAGGTAAATTATTGTTAGTAGGTTTATTCTTTTGAACCTACTAAATAAAAAAAATATTTACCAGGGGCTTCAGAATCAGGGGAGTGTTTGGTAAATTTGGGCCCATTTCTTTAAGACTTTAATTTCTGCCCGTTTGGGTATTAGATTATGATGTTCCTATGCTTTTTACATAAAAAAGGTGCTCTTAGTAAAAGTCGGTAAATGATAAATATCACCGTTTTTGTGAAAATTGACGAAAAGCAAGTTATGAGATACAAAAATGAATTATCTATTATTATTAATAAACAATTAAAAAAAAAATCTGGCGTAAATATAAAATAAATGTTTAAAAAAAGTTAAGGTAGTCACTTTAATAAATTGGTACTCAAATTAATTAACTGTCACTTTAATTACCTTGAGGCATAAAATGTTTAAATGATTTTAAGTGTACTAAAAAACCAACAAATTAACAATTTTAGAAACGTAAACAAATTTTATTAAAGATTGGTATTACAAAAATAAACTTAAAATATTAATTGCTCAAAATGCCGGCCGCCACGATCGATACATTTATTGTATCTACGCACTATATTAAAGTTGACGTGGTTAAAAATATCAGGCGTGGTTTGGATTACTTCAGCAGCTGTGGAAATTCTGGCCACCAGGTCTTCTTCTGACTCGACTGGAGTTTCATATACGAGACTTTTTATATGCCCCCAAAGAAAAAAATCTAAGGGTGTCAAATCTGGTGAGCGCGCTGGCCAGATGACAGGGTCTCCGCGGCCAATCCAGCGCCTTCCAAAATTTTCATTTATAAACTCGCGGACAATAAGTGGAAAATGAGCTGGCGCTCCATCGTGTTGTAGTCATAAGTTCTGTCGTATATTTAGGGACAGATCATCTAATAGTTCTGGCAGTACATTTCTTAAAAAAATTAAATAAATATTTCCCGTTAAACGAGGAAGCAACATAATTAGACCAATTAAGCGTTCTCCAACAATGCCGGCCCACAAATGACCGAAAACTTATGTTGATAGCTGCTAAAATGAATACCATGGGTATTCATCATCCACCAAGGGTTTTCCTCACTTCACACATTCTTAGAATTAAAAATGCCCTCTTTTGTAAATAAAGCCTCGTCAGTAAAAAGGACATATTTTGGAAATTGAGGTTCTTCTGTACACCGGTCAAGAAACCAAAGGCAAAAATTCACGCGGGGCCTAAAATCATTGAGTCCTAATGATTTCACCTTTTGCAGGTGGTAAGGCCGAAGAAGCTGTTCATTAACAACGTTCCATACCCTAACATGATTTACATGCATCGCGTCAGCAACTGCTCGAGTATTTACTGATGGGTTATCTTCAAATCGCTGAAGCACTTCTTCCTCAAAATCCGGGATTCGGATGTTCCTTTGCGCGCCTTTATCTTGGCGTTTTATTTTAACAGAGCCAGTCTCCTTGAGCCGTTGATTGACCCTTTCAAAAAGTGTGTGAGCTGGGATTCGCCTTTCGGGAAACCACTCTTCATATAGTTCAGAAGCAACTCTACCATTACATCGAACTTCCCCATAAATTAAAAGCATATCGGCGTATTCAGCAAAAGTGTAATCTTCCATTACTTGACCGTAATAGAAAGGGAATTAATATCATGTAAAAAATACTGACAGTGGCAATGAATTAGCATTATTATTATTATTAAAATAATTAATTCAAGATACAGCATCTTACTTTGGTTTTAGTCAATTTCCACAAAAACGGTGATATTTACCGACTTTTACTAAGAGCACCTTTTTTTATGTAAAAAGTATAGGAACATCATAATCTAATGTCCAAACCATGTTGGGGCAGAAATTAAAGTCTTAAAGAAATGGGCCCAAATTTACCAAATACTCTCCTGATTCTGAAGCCCCTGGTAAATATTTTTTTTATATAAAAAAAACTAGTTTTTAAAGGTTATTTTCAAAGAGCTCTAGCTCCCTGAGGAAGCTTTTCCGGACCCATGTTTATATGAACTTTTGTTTTTCTTTTGACTTTTTCTATCTGCCATAGAAGTTTTTAACATGATCAACGAAACACCCTGTATATGTTACTCACCTTTAGATTGACTATTATGTTTTATAGGGTAAGTTTTTAGCTGAAAACTTTTAAATGTATTTTTTTTTAATCTAAAAATGTCTATTGTAGATTTGATAAAGGTCAAGAATATGAAGACCGAAACGTTATTAAAATGATATGTTAAAGCAAGATAAATTTTATGTTTTAACAATTACCAATACCCAAGAAAATAATTGATTTCAAAAATACATAAGCAGCATACATAACCCAAAAACAATCCAACCCTATATATCCAACCAAAGAAAATGCTAAAATTGGATTATTTTTGGGTTAATATTCTGGTTTGATAAATAGCATCATATTTTTTAAATTGCCCGGGCATTGGGCATTATGAATAATCGCCATGTAATTACATTGTTCATATTATACGAGCCCCGTCCCACTTCAGTTGGCCCAATTGAAAATTATTAATAATTTCTGTTTAAACCCCCCAAAAAAAAGACAAATTTTATAGTGTTATATAGTTTTAAACAAATAATAAGCTTTACTTACTCTATAAACACAACAAAATGGGAAAGTAAACTCATTTATATTGGACATATATTTATTTTTTAAAACAGTCGCAATTCTTTGAGGCATGGGGTTTATTAAGTTCTGATACTACCCCTGATTAAAACTATCCCAAATTTCTTGCTAGTGGATTTCGGACCTAATGAATAGAACCCTTGTATATGCCTAAAGAGTTAAAATAAAATAAAAAAGATAAACAAGACATTTATTTCTACTATTTAAAATATGATTCAAAAATTTATCAATCAACCAAAATCTAATTTTAGAGATAACATATAATGTTTATATGAGATACTTTTTGGTATTTTAATATTGTGGAATAAAGATTCGATAAAAGAATAATAAATTCATTTTTTACTAAGCGGGCCAACTGAAATAAGACGGGGCTCGTATATATTTTTAGCAGAAAATTTTACATAACGAAATAATCATAAATAAATGGTAGTAAAAGTATTTACATATAAAGATTATTTAAACAATCTTTATCAATATTTTTTATTTTATTTGTTTAAACATTGACTGAAGAGGCAAGATTTAATTTTCAATCATTGATTAGATACGATACGTATTTTGCTATGCGGCTTCTTAGAAGTTTGTTTTTCTCTCGTTTGCTGGTATTTTTCAGTTTCCCATTTAAAAAAACTTAAAGAATTTTCAAAAAACTAAGAGAATTGTTTTTTCTCTTCCTAGTATTAGTACATCCCCGATAAGCACACTCGTTAATTTTGCTTGAATTTGACATAATTTAAAACAATAATAATACAAAATAATACGCCAAACATGCAAAAACTCCATTAGACGATGCTGGCGAGCTCCGCTATCCTAGGAGACGGAAATAATAGTCAGTGACGTATTTTCAGCTTTAGGGCGCGCCGAGTGAAGCAAGGGAAGAGGGAAATAAATTCAGTAGCGGCAACAACTTCTCTTTAGTTATTATTTATAATGCCTATTATAATGGGATAGTAATAAAGAGGTAAATATGTACTTCCTATCTCCAGCTTATTTCATACAAAGAGTTTCTAGTTTTAAAAGATAAAATGATTTGAATTTCACATATGGGCTTAGTACCTTTACTATATTTATAAATTCCTATTATATATATAATTCCTATTATTCTGTTTTTGAAGGTGGTAGACATTGGTAGAGTAGTAATAAATAGATACAGTTTACACTTGATAACGGTTGGGGATACTACCAACCGAAACGTCGTGTTAAATGTTAAAATAAAGGCATTGCAAGTTCGAGAACCTATTTATTACTTTCCTATTATTCTAATTACGGGTAGAATTTTTAGTAAATAATCAGCGTCGCAAACCCTAAAACTCTTTCAGGTAGGTCAGGTACCTATAGTCTGCAGTACTAGCTTCTGCAGACTACTGCAGACACTTCTTCCAATCATCTGCTGTCACGCCATTAATAGCTTCACTTAACAACAGCTTAACGTCATTTAATTTAAAGGTTGTATTTTTTCTCGCAACTTCACCTTTTATCTGCGCCCATATAAGTTCTATCGGATTTAGCTCACAGTGGTATGGAGGTAATCGCAATAGAGTAACTCCACATTTATGCGCCATTTCATCGATAACATATTTAATATACCGGTCTTTATGTACCCGGACAATATCAAGCAATTGTACTTTTAGCAAATTTTCATCAAACTGGATGTCTTTTGATTTTATCCAGTCTATTATGTCGGCTTTTTGCTAAGCAGACGTAGGTAATTTTTCTACTCGGCGACTGTGATACGGCGCATTGTATATAACGATCACCGAACCGGATTCCACAAGCCGTAATACTGATGAAAACCACTTTTCAAATACGTCACTGTTCATGTCTTCATGGTAGTCGCCACTTTTTTTAGATCCGAAAACGTTAAGCCCGCCATCCAAAAATCCAGAGTTACCCTATGTGCGTAATAATCAGACGACGGCCCTTACCGGAAGGTCATTTCAAGCCTGTCGATAACCCGTCAAGGAATGCTTGCCGTGAGCTTGTGACATTTAAGTCCTGCCATACTTTTGAGCGAGTGTGTCCCTCATTTAACCAAGTCTCGTCAGTATAATATATCTTATTCCCTTTAAGCCTATGGTCGCGTATTTGTTTTAAAAATTTTCTTCGCCACAACACAATGTCATCTTTCTCAATTAAAAAGCTTTTGCGATTTCGCTTCAAATACCGGAAGTTTACACCGCGTAATGTTCGCTTTAAAACTCCAAGGGATATTTTGGTTAAAGAATCATCATAATCTACTTGAGCCTTAATTTTCTTTAGTGTTGGCATTTCATTTCTAAAAAAAAAACTGTGCACTTTGCGGCGAAGTATATATTTTATATCATCCTCTAGAACAATTTTCTTTCTACCTCTTGTTTCCTTTTTTTGCTTCTTGTTATTAATTTTAAGCGATCGGAAAACTGTCCTAGGACATAATTTTGTTAAACTTCCGCACAAATTTGCTGCGTCTTCGGCACATAAATCGGGATTTTGAGCGCGAATACTTTCTTTACCAGCACGAAATCTTTTTTTTTACCATTGCATGTTCGCCCATAGTTAAATGTTTTTTCACTTTTTTTGGAGAAGGTCACGACTAGTCGAAGCTTCTCCCTGTTCCATTATACTAAAAATTAATATTTGAAATACACTTTTTTCACAAATTTCACAAACAAAACAACAAAAACACCGTATTAAACACCGAAGAAAAATACCGTAAATTAATAATATTATAAGTCATAAAATAAATTTATAATATATATTAATATATATTATTTATTATAATAACGTATAATAACGCAAGCAACAACACTAAAATAAACAATAAACCCGCAAACACGCCCATGGGATGGATCAAATCAACGTATAACAAGGAAAGCATGTTTCTGCGTTTATAGGCGTTGCCATTCTGTTAAAAGTAATGACTGTTTATCTCGCTGCCCCATTTCCCGCGAAACAAGAAAGAAAAGGACGAGCAATATACTTGGCACCACTGCGCGCTTTATGCGAGCAAGGCGGGCCTATGACAACAGCCACGAGTTCACACAATTGGAGTAGGCGCGTGTCACCGGCTTTTAATGGATTTTGTATTTAGGGAATTAAATATTATTTTAAGCCACTCTAGTTATGTTGCTTGTTGGTTTTTTCTGACGTCACTGACTATTATAAACGACTTCGACTATAAACAATAATGAGACACAAACGGCAAAAAGATTTCCGCGCGCGTTTGAGCGTGGCGCCATCTACCCGCCGCGCGCTTTTTGGGTCACGTTTTTGCCCGTAAATATGCGTATCTTCTCGCCTCTTCAATCAACGCTTATATTATTTGCTTGGATCGTTGTGTAAAAAAAACGAATAAAAAATAAGGAATAGCAACCCAATTTAATTGACCCTGCTCTAAAAATTTTCCTGACAGTATAGATCTTTTTTAATTAAAATAATCGAAATAAAAACTAAATTTGACTTTATAATATTGGTTTTTCATATATTTTTATTAAAAATATATCAGCTACTTTATTTAAAACGCAGTAAAATAATTAAGGCTCTAGGTATTTAAAATGTTTTTATTACTTTATTATAAGCATTAGTGTAATTAAAAGCCTTTCTAATAATATCAATGCAACAATATTTTCTGTTCAATAAAAATAAAACTTACGATGTAAGCGAATGCATGAGAAAGTAATTTTCTTTTAAAATGTTTAAATGTTTTATCTGCAGTATTTATTATGCCATGACATAATATATTTCGGCGCTTTAAATGTTTTATATATTCTGTATTTTTTCATGTTTGAATTGAACATATTGTTATGTAAAAATAATTTTTCTACTACCGTCAGAAAGTACTTACTTTACAAACACTCTCCAGAGTTGATTAAGTTTTATTTTTTTACGCGCTAGTGCATAAAAAGTAAATCTGACATTTATATCACATTTTATTTATTATTTTTCAAAATTGTTATATACAGGGTGCCCCAGAAAATGTGGGAAATCTCTTGGATTTAGGTAGAAAATGAAAAAAATAATATGGAACTTTCCTATAAAAAAAATTCCTATAGGCCCTTCCTACGAAGATACGCCCTCTTAAAGACGTCGCTCGAAAATGGGTTTTCTTTTTTTTTATCTTGTTTATTTTACCAGAGGCGGACTAGGTTGTACAATAGAATGCTTAAATTTAACACCTTATAAGATAAAGACTCTGAAATAATAAATATGGATAGGTTGATCCTTAAACTAAAGAAAAGGCCTCTTGTTCATTATCGGTATTAGAACCGTTTTGGAGAAAAAAATTATTAAGGAATCACTGTTTTAATCTAGTTAAAAAGAACCATGATAATATATGTCCTTTTATAACAACAGAGAAGTTCCTTTTTAAGTTGTTTAATCTGAAAAATGGCAAAATTAAAAAAATGCAGTGTGGTTCTTAAAAAAACGACCTGAAAAAGAATGTAAACGAAAATGTCTTTGCATCTTTATATCGGCATTTTTTTTCTAAACGCACCATTCTTGCAAACGTTTCTATGGTACACAATCAACTAATACTTATCTTTCAAAACTTGCCATCTTTGACGTTGTTAATACATTTATCCTAACGTAAAAAAACGATTTTAATGTCAAAACTGAAAAGATGCAAATCTCTATTTGAATTTTACAAAAAAGCCATTGCAACAGCATGTTTAGCAAATTGTTTTTTATTTAATTTGACTTTAAAAGTATAGCGACGACAAAAGAATTTGACTTTCTTAAAAACGAGTCTTCGAACTGCGATAATTGAAAATAATTTAATTATTACCATAAACATGCATATTCAAAAAATTGTAGATAAATGTGAGGTCAATTCACCATATTGAACATTACCGGAATTAAAATCAAGCTAAAAATAAATCGAGGTAAGTCCATAATAAGAATTTGAATACCAAAATCAAAGAAAGAAGATCTTATGAGAACCAGAGACCACAGAGAGATTCAGGTCAGAGATTTCATTTAAGCTGTGACATTAAAATCAAACATTTTTAGTTATGTTTATAAGTTCAAATATTTATATAAATACAAATATCAATAGTAATCAATAAGTAATCAATATTTAAAGTAAAAAATTAGTGTAAAAGTCCCCGGAAAACTTAAGTTTATTTAATTTTAGTATGTTGGTCTTTTCAAATAAATATCGAGTTTCATAAAAAAAGTTTTTTTTTTAAACCTAGTTTATTAAAGCTGTGAGTCACTGTGTATCTTATACTTTAATTAAAACATAAAGAATATAAAACTAAATATTTAGATAAAGTTGACATTCTTACTCTAAATCTTTTGGAGACTTGACGTGACAATTTAAACAGGTGTGTGAGAAAAAAAAACGAAGACAAGATCGGCAAATACTACGAGTTAACGAGCTATTTTCTACAGCAAATGTATTTACGGGGCCCGAAAGTAAGATCGCGGTCTGTTTACTTGGTCGTTGACATGAAACCACAGCGTCGTTTATAATAACGAAGGTGGCTGAAATGCAGACAGCTCAAAAACGCCCACGTCAATTTAATACAAAGGGGAAACCGCCAGAGACAAATAGGAGTCCCATCGTGCTATAAAGATGCATATTTTTAATTAAGTTAAATGGAACAGTTTCTAGCAGTAACCTGTCCATACAGGGTGTTACTTAAAGGTATGTCATAATTTAAAAGGGACATTCCTGGACCGATTCTAAGTCGAAAAGTTCATATAAACATGGGTCCTAAAATGCTTAGTTTTTAAGATACAGGGTGTTAAAGTCTTATTTTTTTTTCATTTTTAATAAATTTTTCAAATACGATTTAAAATATTGAACTGAATTTTGGCACAGGATATTATGGCATAAAAACACATTTTTTAGATGTTCACCTACTTTTTTTTAGCAACCACTGGCGTAGCTATGATGAATTTTTAATACAATTTTACAAAAAAATACTACGCCATTGACTTACGAAAAAAAATTATGATATTATCTTAATTATCAATCAGTTATAAACAAAAAATTCCTTTATAACTTTTGCCGTAAATCTTACCGTCTGGGTGTAATCGTTAATTAAAAAAACGTCTTTTATGCAAAAAATGCATCTTTAAAAATTATAGAATTAAATCAAGTTAGCTTTTCCCGTTGCCAGAAATAGTTTTTTGTTGTTTTAAACATTGTGACACTTGCGTTAGTGATTATTCTTGACAGTTTGTTTTTAGTACCCTTTGATCTTAAAACGTGAATTGTACTAGTTAAAAAATGCTAGATTATTCTAATTTGGAAATGACGCAAATGCATTTCCTTTATGGACTTGCCAATGGTAATGCTATGGAGGCGCGGCGTTTGTATCAAGAAAGTTATCCTAATCGCGATGTCCCAGATAGAAGAATATTTATAAACATTCATCGTCGTCTAGCTGAATCTGGGAGTTTTAAGGCTAATTCTGCCGAGGGAAGGCCCCGTACAGTTAGGACACCGGCAGTTGAAGAGGCTGTCCTACATGTAGTCGAAGAGGATCCGACAAGTACACGAAAAATTGGTATGGTATTAAACATCTGCTACAAGACGGTATGGGAAATTTTAAGGGATTCTTTGTTATATCCTTTTCACATACAAAGGGTTCAGGCATTGCTTCTTAGAGATTATGAACTGGGTACGCAAATTTGTAGATGGTATCTCAAAAAAGTAACACAAAATCCTCAATTTGGTGCGAATATCTTGTTTACGAACGAAGCTAATTTCCATAACAATTATTACTAGGCTAAAACCCTCATGCAATTACACAGACACATTTTCAGGTATAATTTTCAATAAACGTTTGGATCGCTATCGTATCCGATCATTTAATTGGACCATCTTTTTTACCAGGACGCCTTAACGGACAGAATTATTGTAATTTTCTTCAAAATGATTTGTCTTTGCTTCTCGAAGATGTTCCTCTTCAGTTACGGCAACAACTTTGGTTTATGCATAATGGTGCTCCAGCCCACTTTAGCATATTGGCTCGTGAGCATTTAAATAGAGTCTACCAAAATAAATGGATAGGTCGTGGAGGACCACAGTTTTGGCCACCTAGAACACCTGACTTAAATAGCCTAAATTTTTTTGTGGAGACACCTTAAAACATTGGTTTATCAGACACCAATTGTGACATTAGAAGAACTAAGAAATATAATTATTGTCGTATGTGAAACTATACGAAACACGCCTGGAAGAGTTCGTGATTCTATGAGAAGAAGAGCAGAAGCCTGCATAGAGGCAAGAGGTGGTCATTTCCAACATTTGTTACAAATTATGTATGTATGTATTGTATTTAATTGTTGTTGCTTTCTGTTCACTAGTTTGTAAAAAAAATTGCTTGAAAATATATCTTTGAAAAATGTACCTAATAAAAACTGAAAATAAAATCAAACTTAACAAAATCAAAAATAATTATTAATGTCAGTGTCATAATGTCTACAACAAAAAATCAGTTGCTGGCAACGAGCAAAGCTAACTTGATTTATTTCCATAATTTTTAAAGATGCATTTTATGCATAAAAGATGTTTTTTTAATACTATATATTTAATTTAAAAGTCATAGAGGAATTTTTTGTTTATAATTGATTGATAATTAAGACAAAATCATAATTTTTTTCGTAAGTCAATGGCGTAGTATTTTTTTTGTAAAATTGTTTTAAAAATTCATCATAGCTACGCCACTAGTTGCTAAAAAAAAGTAGGTGAACATCTAAAACATATGTTTTAATGCCATAATATCCTGTGCCAAAATTCAGTTCAATATTTTAAACCGTATTTATAAAATTTATTAAAAACGAAAAAAAAAATAAAACTTTAACACCCTGTATCTTAAAAACTAAGCATTTTAGGACCCATGTTTATATAAACTTTTTGACTTAAAATCAGTCCAGGAATGTCCTTTTAAATTATGACATACCTTTAAGTAACACCCTGTATATTGGGGACTAGAATTTAAGCAGTGTGAAACTAATTAAAATTGTTGTTGTCTTAATCAAATGGATTCAAGGATATAATATATAATGGTGAAAGATAGTAAGGTCTGGAAATACCAACCTTGTAAACATGGGCGCACTTCTCCATCTAGCCAAAATGACGAAAAGGAGATGTGTAAGTACAGTGCAGCTAAATGAGTTAGGAAGAAGAAAAAGGATTCCAATTGTTTGTAAAACTAATAATGCAATAAATAGAATAAAGCTAACTCATTTTACCTCTGAAATACACGGTGCAAATCAAAATTTCAGATTTTAAGGAGCTATCACAGCACCTTGTATATTAGATTAAAAAAAAGTAAAAACTACTTTAGATAGATATTAGAGAGATATTTAAAACAAAATCAGAGGAGTCGTTTAAAAATTATGACACTAACTTGGTATTTTTTAAATAAAACATTATATATGTTTTAATTTTGGTAAGTACAGCCGTTAGCACTTTACATTTATAATTATTGCTTAAAAAAGTAGAAATATCTAATATTTGCCTCAAAATAATAGTGTAAAAAGTAAAAAGTAAGATAGAGTAAGAAAAAGAGAGTAAGTAATTTAATTAGCTCTTTAAAATTAGCCTTTTAAAAAGTAAAACGTTTCGTTTTCATCTTGTATATCAGAGGGAAAACAAATTAGTTTAAGTCGTCTCACAGCAATATTAGCCTTACCAAAAGTGAAATAAATTTATAAAAAACACAAATTTCTTTTATCTTTACAAATAACCGAGATGCTTTACAATCACAACCAAAATGGAGCCCAGTGTCCTTGATATTACTAAAATAATAATAACAAAAAGTGCAATTTGTTACTATATTACAATTAAGTTAATGAATACGATTAACCGAATTAACTTAAAATCTCGTAAATTCGTTACATTTTAATTATAGTTACATTCACAACAAGTTTTTATGAAAAACCCGGAAGAAATTGTTAAGCAGTTAATAGCTTTTAGTTTTATAATGTAATCGCATTAAGTTGTTATCTTGCGATCCGAATAAACCTTGTAATCAGATAACGAAAAGCTTTGAAAAGCTTTTATTCAGATTATTTTGATACTTAAAAGAAGAGTTAATTTTTATAGCAAGATATTAAGAATTAATTAAAAAAAAATTATATATCAATTATAAAAATTCGTGCATCGGTGTGGCATCTTATCTCAACCACTCATTCTTCCTCGGAGATTTCGCACCCATCCTAAACACAAAAACCATCTGGTCTCATGAAACCTTTAGCTGACACTTCATAAAATAATAACAAGAGCCTCTTCAACTTTTATGTGGGTGCATGGGTGAGGTCCGCCATGGAGGAAAATGACGGTAATTGCTCACGTCGCGGCCTCTTTAAATTAAAATGATGAGCATCATCATTTTGCCTCGGGTCTTAGGCCAATGTACAATAAATATATTATTGTTGATAGGACCACACGCCATCGTTAGGTTATTAGATTAATAGTTATTGCATTAACAACAATTATTTTAAAAGGACTGATTTTAAT
Source organism: Anthonomus grandis grandis (assembly GCF_022605725.1). NCBI lineage: Eukaryota > Metazoa > Arthropoda > Insecta > Coleoptera > Curculionidae > Anthonomus > Anthonomus grandis. Next base: position 6,519,620 of record NC_065561.1, read on the forward strand.
ACTCTGTCAAGAATTTTTCTTTTTTTATTTATTTATTTATTAAATAAAAAACATGTTTTCGCCTAAAAATAGATTACAATTAATAATAAATATACATTATAACAAAAATGTGCCGTAATGCATAACGCATAGAGCAAATATTCTATGAAATATTCCATTTAATAAAATATATTAAATTTGTTAAACCGAGTTACAAAATATAAAACAAAAATTAATATTGATAATCGTAATAAGCCTTAAGCAACAACTTATTTAAGGCTTTTGCGCAAAATTTGTTAAAACTCATTTCATTTATTTAAACACATTCTATACGTACAACAAACTATTTTGGCCAAGATTAGTAGTAAGTAACAGTTAAGCGAAATGGTGCCTTTTTCGGGTAAGACGGATCACCAAAGTTTAACTGATTAACAAGATAGGGACAATCTATTTGGTGCCAAATTAATTTATATAAAAATACAGCTTTTGCCATTTTATTTCTTTTTAAGTTTCAAAGAAACTCGGTGATTAAAATAACGTATGGGATATCAAAATAGCATACAGTATGTTTTTTGTAATAAAAGTACCTTAAAAGCTTTTTTGTAATTTTTCAATGCTATTTCTATAAATTGTATAAAAGAGACTCCCTATAACAGAACAATATTACATTCCAAATTACTTCTAACGTATGCATTATAAAGAATTATTAAGGTTCTTCAAAACATGAGAGTTTTTATCCAAAGACTCCATTTGATATGCCTTTGAAGTAATAAATTCAATGTGTTTAATAAATTTTATTTCGGAATCAAAAATTACTTCAAAGTCCCTTTTTTTGTGACACTCTTTTTAATACAAATTCTGCTAAATAATATAACATTACATTTGTTATAATTAAAACTAAATTTATTTCTGTCAGACCATATTTACAATACAATACAATACAATACAATACAATCGCTTTATTGTCAAAAAATTATAAATTTTGTAGACAAAGCTAATATAAATAAATAAATAAACACATGAGTACACAAAAAACAAAAACACAAGACATTTAGATTTTATACAAAATAGGTAACCTATTGTACATGGTCAAATTACTTATACAACTAAATGTTTATAAAGTCAGAAGTTGATATTAAAAAGAATATAAAACAATACAAAAATGTAAATTAGGTAAAAGAAGTATACAAAATAAGTTGAAGTTAAATTACGACTATTATCACAATATAGGTATAACTAATTCCAGGGATGGAGACTATAAAGTAAATAGGGCCAGTGTGTGTGCTTTTAAGGCATGTCGAAAACAGGAAAACGTTGTCATAAATTTAATCGTAAAAGGAAGATGATTGTGCATTTTTTTTTTGCTCTATAGAGTATAGAAGTTTTTACTTATTCCGACCGTGGGGTTGGCAGATAAATATCATGCTCTACTTTTCTAAGTGGATAGTTATGAGAAGGCCTCTTTGGAAATTCTGACACATGCTTTCGGATTAAGCAAACAGATTCAAATATAAACAGTGAAGGAAGAGTTAATATTCTATGTTTTTTAAAGTATTCTTGGCAGTGAGCTGTGCTGTCAAGTCCCAGTAAATAGCGTATCGCTCTCTTTTGCAACTTGAATACGCGCTAAAATTGTGTGCCACTCAATTTGCATGAACCCCAGAATGGAATGGCGTAACGAAGATGTGACTCAAAAAGGGCAAAATAAACTGATTTAGATGTTAAAAAGCTTAATTCTTTGGAAATCGATATGGCATTATGGCAAAACATGCTGAGCTTAACTTTGTGGATAAGGTGTCGACATGAGATTCCCATTTTAGAGAGCTGTCTAAAATTAGTCCCAAGAACTTGACAGATTCAACAATATCCAAACTGGTATTTTGTAGTGTAAAAGGTTGAATGGTACTTTTATATGATACAACCTTGGTTTTAAAGATATTAAGGCATAGAAGATTGAAATCGCACCAGGACTTAATGGTAAGTATATCGTTAAGATATAGTTGCATGCAGAGACGTGATATCTGGAGTGCTCCAAGTAAAGCTGGTATCGTCGGCGAACAGACAAATTTTGCCGCTGATATCCAGATTGGCCATGTCATTAATAAATAGGAGAAACAAAATAGGGCCCAAAACTGAACCTTGCGGCACACCACATTCAATTGGTTGGCATGAAGATGTTGTCGTATCAACCTTCACGAGTTGACTTCTGAAACTAAGATATGACTTAAACCATTTGAGAGAAGATCCTCTAAACCCATAGTGTTGCAGTTTATTAATTAAAATATTATGATTAACACAATGAAATGCCTTTGAGAAATCGCAGAAAACTGTAGCTGTGGAGTGTTGATTGTTTAGGCTAGAATAAAAACTATTTAGGAGCGAAAACATAGCATCACTGGTGCATTTATTACTCAAAAATCCAAATTGATTCGGTGTTATGCGATAATTTGAGGCTTGATCTTCATCCCCTCCTTTATGCAGTGGAATAATAATTGCAGTCTTAAGGCAGCTTGGAAAGATTCCCCTCTGAAATGATATGTTAATTAGGTTCACCAAGTGACTTAAGGTGCAATCAGGCAGGTTTGCAAACATTTTGAGAGTTAGGCCATCTGTACCAGACGATGATTTATTTTTTATTTCGTTAATTGTACTTCGAAGGTCGGTGAATGATACAGGGGTGAAAAAGAAACTGTGCAGATTACCATTAAAAAGATACGAAAGTGGATCGTGAGAAGGTGATATGGTGGTCATTAGGTTCTTAGCCACATTTACAAAGTAATTGTTAAGGTCCTCCGGTGAAGTAGTAATAGTGCTAGGCGAGGAAGATTTATTTCTTAATTCCTTAACAATAGGCCACGTTTCTTTAGACACATTGCCAGAATCAGTAAGCCTTTTGTTATAATAGGCATCCTTTGCAGCTTTTATTGTCTTGTGATAAACTCTTCTGTATCGCCTGACGTAATTGTGGAAATCGTCGCTGACGGAGAATTTTTTTAGATGCGATAATGAGCGCATGTTTTTTGCTAATATACGTAAGCCACAAGTAGACCAAGGCTTATGATGTTTAATTTTTATAGGCCTCAAAGGAAAATACTTATCTGAAATATTTGATAAAGTCCTTGTAAATCTAGAAAACTCATCATCGATATCATCAGAAAGAAAATCCCAATTGCACTCAAGGCACTGATTCTTGAAATTTAATAAATTCTTGTCACCAAAAACAGGGCCTAATTGACGTAAAGTATTTTTGTTTTTAGATTCCAAAGAAAATCTACAAATCACAGCTTCATGATCAGAAAACCCTGCATTTAAGGCAGTACAATCAACGAATGATGGAATAAATGATGACACAATATAGTCGATTGTACTAGAACTATTTTTAGTTATTCTGGTTGGAGAGTTGATGTGCATTTCTAAACCCAATGAATCAAAAATTGACTGCAGAGACTCTTGAGGAGCACACACACTGGTGAAGTCAATGTTAAAGTCACCACATAAAATTAGTTTACTTTTTATAGGTAGGGATTCCAGCAAGCTCAGTAGTTTTTGGCAGAAAATCAGCACATTAGCGTCCGGTGATCGATAAATACAAATAATGTAAAGGTCAAGTTAAGCGTTATAATAATAATAATAATAATAATAATAATAATAGACTGTTTATATTTCCTCATAAGATATTACATATGCTCACTCATAGATATAAATAAGTTTACAATATAAATGCAAAGAAAAAGAAATCCATCAGTGTATATTAATTTAACATGTAACTATAAAGAGGAAATAAAGGTCATGTTTCAGCTACCCTCAGAAGAAGGAGCTATTAAGACCTTGAATATTACACTTATAATTATACTCTATTTCAGAAGTGTGTAGAGCAATAAAACCTCATTAGGTATGCAAAAGTGGTACCTGGTGATCCACCAATATTTTATGCCACTACCTTAGTTGGGTATTAGTTTCAATGTAAAATTCTTTCTTTTCGTTGATTGCAGGTAGTGCCACCCGGTTTTGGGTCAATTTATGAGTTTTGCCCATTGTTACCCACTGATAAACATTGAAAACGGTTCGCCAAAGGCGTGCAACTGGGACTTGTTTTTTACCTCATAATTAATGTACTTAAATGCTATTTTATTTTAGAAAGTTACTTTTGTTTAAATGGAATAATATATTTTTTTCACAAATTTATTGAACATAATATGTAGAGTAAAACAGTTGAAAATGTCACTTTTGGATCTGGCACTTTTTGAACAGTGTATAACAATTTTAAATTATAATAGATTGTAGTCTTCTTCGTCATCTGACGAACTGTCATCACCTCTTGACATTATAATTAAAGGATCGACTGTCTGATCGATGAGGTTGTCAAGATCCCACATTTTGTCCTCTTGCTTAATTACATGCTGGACTGCTTTTCGCCAATTCTCTGGTGTCGCTTCCGTAATGGCTTGATCAAACAGTAGCTTAACATCTTTCATTTTAAAAGTCGTGTTTTGTCTTGCTACAAATCCTTTTACCTGCGCCCATATCAGTTCTATAGGATTTAGTTCGCAATGATATGGCGGAAAGCGCAGTACAGTTATATTATATTTTTCGGCTATATCTTCCACGGCGTATTTCATGAAACGAGTTTTGTGTAAGTTTGCTATTGCCAGCAGTTCTTTTTTTATCAAATTTGCTTCAAACGCAATACCTTTTGCAGTCAGCCAATCGATAATTTCTTGCTTTCTCCAACTTGAAGTTGGCGTCTTCTCTATTCGCTGTGAATGATAGCTTGCGTTATCCATAACCACCACCGAATTAGCCGGAAGAAATTTAATCATTTCACCAAAATAGTCCTCGAAAACGTCTGAGTTCATGTCTTCATGGTAATCTCCTGTGCGAGTCGACTCAAAGGTTAGCAGACCTTCTTTTAAAAATCCCTCTTCGCTTCCAATATGTGTGATTATAAGTCTTTTTCCTTTTCCCGAAGGTACTTTAATACCCGTAGACAGGCCTTCTACGAAAGCTTGGCGAGCACTGGTTATATTTTTGTCTTGCCACATTTTTTGGACTATATAACCTTCGTTAATCCACGTCTCATCAAGATAAAAAACTTTCTTTTGCTCCCTGCGGTACTGCTTGATACTTCTCAAGTATTGTCGTCTCCAACAAACAATTTCGTCGCTCTCCAGTAAAAGTGCTTTGCGGTTATGCTTTTCCCAGGCAAAATATTTTTTAAAGTTTTCCATAAAAAGTTTTCTACTTATTTTTCCATAAAAGTTTTCTACTTATCAACGGAATACTGTCATCTCGGCCAAGCTCCATTAAAATTTTGTCTAGGGTGGGTATTTCCTTTTTAAAATAAAAAGAGTGAACTTTTCTTCGAATTATACATTTAGCATTTTCATCAAGGACTTTTGTAGGTCGTCCTGGCTTTTGCTTGGGAGATTCCACTTGACCTGCTACTTTTCTTTCCCGCAACAATTTGAAAATGGTGGACTTTCCAATTCCACTCATTCGAGAACATTTTACAACAATTTCTTGCACAGTAAAACTAGGGTAATCGTGTTTTATGCAATCATGTACATTTAAAATAATAACTTTTTCACTCAGCGATAGTAGAGAATTTTTAGTACATCTTTTCGTTGGACTGAATACCTCCATTTTTTAAATATTGGGATAATAATATTGTGATTACACTACAGCGTAGCAGTGACTACTAACGTTTAAAATATGATTTAAAAGTATTTATAGTCTGTATATATTACCTGACCCCATTTTTGCATGTTACAAAGCGTTAAAAGATAGGTACCTATACAAAAGGATTAAAAGTATTTATTTAGTATTTAATCTCTTTCAAAATAAAGGCATTTAATCCGTGAAAATTAAATTCATAAATATTATAAGTACCTGCGCCTATGAACTACCACGAAATGTAGCCAAACAGAACGGAATTCCCCAGTTTATTGCTCTATACACTTCTGAAATAGAGTATAAAAAAAAAAATATCGCGAACCGCATTATAAACTGTACGAGTAGCATGCATACCCTACATCCATAACTAACCGAAAAGAAAAGAAATCTAAATTATCCTAGCTTACTTATTATTTACTAATAGGAGGCAGGAAAGGAGGAACGAGGGGTACAGGTATATTAACTATATTTCTGTTGTAGACTCTTATAGTAGAGAAAAATATACATATAAAAATTTATATTTCCAAACGCGCGCCAGATCCAAACACGGAATCCCGACACAAAAGAGAGCAAAACCAGGGCGACTGATTTACTGACTGATATACTGATGTCAGTATTAAAAAGAAATAACATAAATTATTTCAATGCATTAAATATTATTTTGTTTAGATGAAAGAACCATTTTTATTGATTTTTTTTTTTAAAGCCGATGTAGATTTAGAAAAATCCCAAATTTTGTATTTATTAATTTTGGACACAATATTGTAAGAAAATGACTTTTTAAAGATTTCTTTCTTATGTAAAGGTATAGACAAAAGGTCATGTCTGCGAATATTTATATTGTGAACGTCAGTACGGTATCTGAGCTTATTATAGAGATATGGTGGTGCTTTAAATTTAATTATTTTATAAAAAAAACATATGGAGTGCAACTCTCGGCGATTTAACATATTAAGCCATTTAAGATCGACTAATTTATGTGATACCCTTTCCCTACGTCTAATTCCACAAATAAACCTTATGCACGAGTTCTGTAATTTTTGAATTCTTGCAGAGTTAGCGCAGTCTAAAAATGGTCCATATACTGTATCTGCATAATTAAAATGGGATAGAATTAATGAGTCGCATAAAATTTTTTTTGTTTCTTTTGACAAATAAGATCTATGCTTGTAAAGTTTTTTTAGCATTGAAAATCCTTTCTTAAGACAACTTGTAATGTGATCTGTGAACTTTAGCTTGACGTCTATGATTAGGCCTAGAGTTTAAGTTGAGACATGAAAAGGGATAAGTTCTCCATTAAGAATTAGCTGGACATGATCCAAAACCGCCCTTCTGCTATTATCACCACAAAATAACATTGCCACGCTCTTGGCTGGATTCAATTTAAGAGAATGATCTGTCGAGACTCTATTTACTAGAGCGAGGTCAGCATTCAAACAAAAATTAGCTCTTTCAATATTACTAGCATTAAATGACAAATATAATTGTGTGTCGTCGGCGTAGAGATGGTATTTACAGAATTGCAATTTATCCATAAAAGCCGACGTAAAAATGCTATACAACAAAGGACCCAGAATGCTACCCTGTGGGACGCCAGACCTTACTCTTGCCACCCTAGACTTATCTTCTCCAATTAAAACTCGTTGTATTCTATCACTTAAAAAAGGTAAAATTAATTTAGTAGCTGTAGTATTAAAACCGAAATAATGTAAAATATTAATCAAAAGTTCGTGATTTAGCATATCAAATGCTTTAGAGTAATCAAGCTGTATTAAAATCATTGCATCACCCCTGTCCAAACTGGCGACAACCTCATCAGTGACGTCAGTAAGAGCGGTAACACAGCTAAATCCCTTTCGAAATCCCGACTGTTTTTGTAATATAATATTTATTCTTATCAGTAACATAGGCGGTAATTTGTTTTTCCATTACTTTTTCCAAGATTTTTGAAACGGCTGGTAAAATTGAAATTGATCTAAGTTCGCCATAATTTAAGGGATTATTTTTTTTAGGAAGTGGCAAAATAAAAGCAGATTTCCAAGATTTTGGAAAGTACGAGTTTAACAAATAACTATTTATAATATGGGTAATAAATGGTATTATAAATGGGCAAAGAAGAATTATTAATGTTGTGTTTAAATTATCAGGCCCAAACGCCTTAGATTTAAGTTTAATAATTAAATTTAATACTAAATTTTCATCCACTGGTGTAAAAGAAAATAATGGTGGAAACTTCTGATTAGATATATAGAAATTGAAGGTTTCTTTTGTCGGAGGAGTAATATTAGAAGTTAAATGACTGAACCAGTCGTTAAGTTCATCGACTTTTTTTAGATGTTCGGAAATTTGTCTAGATTTGTAATTTATTATATTCAGTTTATAAAGCTCCTTGCATTTGTCTCGAGTAGTGCAATTTTGAAATTTGTTATTTAAATAAGCCTTTTTTCATTACGTACGGCGGTGGTGGTAAAATTTCTTATCTGCTTATAATAGTTCCAATGTTCCAAATTTCTTGTTTTTCGAAAGCGCATTAAAGCCCGATTTCTGTGTTGCTTCATTATTTTTATATTATCAGTAATCCATGGACAGTAAGGTCTATTTTTACAAGTTTTAACAGTAAGAGGTGCGTGAATATCTAGTATATTAAGCATATGATTAGTAAGTATAGACACCTTTTCATCAATATCTTCAGTATCATAAATTTGATGCTATGAACGATGGAAAATTTACTCTTTTTCAGATAATAAGATATCGAACTTAGTAACCGCTACAAAGTCGCTGTTGGTAGACATAATTAAGTTCCCAAGTGAATCGCAGTCTTTTTGGCACCTTAGAATATTGAAAGGCCAGAATTAGCATTGCCGTAGAACTAAGGGCGGTTTGTTTGCTTGCAATATCTCTGATGCAATGATGCTAAATGCTTATGTAGAAATGGCTAAAAAACACTTTATAAACACTTAATGTCATAGAATTTGTCACTCTGGAGCACAAAACAGTAGTACTGTGCCTTTTTAATAAAATATAGAGCATTTTTTTTATAAAATATGATAAGATACTCTATAAAAAAGTTAATTTTGAAAGTTAAACGATAACGTATGTTAGAGAAAAACGTAACAACATCGCAACGCCGCTCGATCACATTATTGATTCCACCGAAACAAGAAATTATTACCATTGACGGGGTCTAAAAAATATTTACATGAAAACCCATTATTATTAATAGATTATGCTTTAAATTATAAACAATATTATCTTTTATGAACTCTTTATGCGTTTTTTTAACGTACTTCATTCGAGCAAAGGTACTTATGTAATAAAAAGCATTTTTAAGAAAAATAAATAATTAGTATAGAAAACTGCATAAGTGCCATTGTAACAGTTCACAAAAACACTTAAATCCGTCCTCTTTCCTTTTTTAACCAAAAACTAAAGAAAAAACACACAACTTCACAAATGTCGAATGTAAAAACAAACCATTTAACAAGATGACATTTCGCAAGATGACATCAGCTTTTACTTGCGGTGTTGCCATTTTAATTTTTTTTAAAGCGGTTTTAGAAATAAGATTGTTAATATTTTTTTTTGCGTTGAGGATTAATTTTTGCGCCTAGAATACGATATATCTATTTCTACTTTTTATTTTTTAATTAAAATCTCAACATCAATAAGTTAAATTAACATTATTATAGGCGTTGATATATAGCTGAAAATTTTCTGTTTTGAAAATGTATGACAATAGAGAATCGATAAATATGTTTATAAACAAAACACCCCTTTTGCTCCTGTTGAACTCAAACAAAGTTGTTTACTAATTCTATCCATTTAATAATTTAAGTTTGGCACTCAATTTTTTTCAAAATTTTGTAATCATCTGCATAAAAAAACAAAGATCCGAGGTTCGGACCGTGTGGTACGCCGGAATATGTTAAAAAGAGTTCAGACAATGCACTCCTGTAAATCACTGTTTTCGATTTTTTTAGGTATGAAGTTATTAAATTACGAGTTTTTTCTGAGAGACCAAATCAGGACAGTTTTTGCAGAAGAACATCGTGGTTTACCCGATCGAAAGCTTTGGCAAAATCTGTATATATTACGTCAATCTGAATGTTACTAACTAAGGCTGCTTACCTGCAATATCTGCTCTGACATAATTAAAAATCTTGTTGTGAAGTATTGACTCAAATATTTTACTAAGAGTATATATCTTGATTCTTTTATGTCACTATAATAATAATATTATTAAATTTTCATGCCAACAAATTATCGCAAAGGTACGTCAAATATAGAGCAAGATTTTGGTGCTTATGAGAAAAAAGAAAAAATAGTTTTACAAAATGTATGTACCTATACATAATATAAAAGTTAAAATTTGAAAGTAATTACTAAAAAAATAATCAGATAGGACAACACATTTAAAATAATCAATTGATCAAAAGATATACAGAGTGTTTCAGAACTATGGGATCAATCATCTGGGGGTTTATCAGTGCAACAGAAGAATCCATTTGAGTATAGGAACCCATGTCCGGAAATGCGTCACTACGCCACTACGGCCCTAAGACGCGTTAAAATTTATAAAAAACATTAATTACCTAAATAGGATCTGCTGCATATATTTTTACCTTTAGTACATGATACCATAACAACAATTGTTTAAAATCAACGCTTATCGATGTCAATTCTCAATGTCATGTTTAAAAATTGTATAGCTTACAATTTTTAAACATTTATTGCTAATGGCAAACTTTACCAATCAAGAATTGGCGCATATGCATTTGGCATACGGAGCAACAAACTGCAATGCACGAGCAGCATCGCGGTTGTATCATGAACATTATCCCGAACGACAGCATCCTGGATACAAAAAGTTTATTGCGGTTCATCGGCGGCTCGCTGAGACAGGCATGTTTAAGACCAAGATGCATGATACTGGTGTTGCTCGAACCGTAAGAACGGTCGAATTTGAAGATGAGGTGCTTCAGCGAGTTGCCGATGAACCATCAAATAGCACACGTGACGTCGCTAAGAATATGAATACCAGTAACGCTTCTGTCTGGCGAGTACTACACGAGCAACAACTCTATCCTTACCACTTCCAGAAAGTTCAAGGTATGACTGCAGCCGATTATCATCCTAGAGTTCAATTTTGTCGATGGCTTCTGGATCACATCATTGCACAATCAAATTTTTTACGATATGTTTTGTGGACTGATGAAGCCTCTTTCACAAGAGACGGTATTTTTTATAGTAGGAATAGCCATGTTTGGGACGAAGAAAATCCTTATGCAATTTTTCCAAGAAAACATCAAAATCGTTGGTCTGTTAACGTATGAGCAGGCATTGTTGATGATTATTTAATTGGGCCATACCTTCTACCCGAACGGTTAACAGGACCTATTTATCTGCGTTTCTTGGAGGAAGTTCTCCCAGCATCATACTAAACGACAGCAAATGTGGTTTCAGTATGATGGAGCGCCGGCTCACTTTGCTGTACAAGTACGCGAGTATTTGGCTCAGCGGTTTGGGCACCGTTGGATTGCCAGAGTGGATTTAACGGTGTCGCTCGATTTTTTTCTTGTGGGAACATGTAAAGTCTTTAGTCTACGAAACTCCAGTAGAATCAGCGCTAGACTTAATTGGACGAATAACAGCAGCATTTGAAATCATTCAAAACGAGGATCAAATTTTTAGTGTAGTCCTCCGAAATCATGTGCGGCGTTTAAATCGGTATATTGAGGTTGGAGGAAGACATTTTGAACAATTGTTGTGATGGTATCATATATAAAAGGTAAAAATAAATGCATCAGATCCTATTTAGGTAATTAATATTGTTTCTAAATTTAAATGCGTCTTAGGGCCGTAGTGGCGTAGTGACACATTTCCGGACATGGGTTCCTATACTTAAATGGATTCTACTGTTACACTGAACAACCCCTAGAAGTTTGATCCCATAGTTCTGAAACACCCTGTATAGACGTAAAACAATATATATATATATATATATAATATATATAATATATATAATATATATATATATATATAATATAATATAATAATAATAATATAATATATATATATATATATATAAGACGACGAACATTAATGTAATGTGTTTAAAATTTGCCACATGGTAAAATCGTAAAAACAGTTTTTGTGGGCATAATTTATTGTTTCTTTCCTATATACTTTGATATTGCTTTTTGATTTGATTTGTTTCTCTAATACGTCCTGGAAGAGAGCGATATGCTTTAATAGCTCTAAGCGGAGTACCCTTTTAAAAAAAAAGTTAAGATATGTACAGGTATGCGAAGATCACTCCGACATCTAGTAATAATTGACATCTGTTCACAATAATGTTGTTTGTTTCTTTATAAAAAATAAGGGTTTTCTTTACAAATAAGACCAATATCAAAAATATAACGGTGGTAGAGGTAAAACCCCCAATCTCAAAAAGTTTGGTCTGCAGCTAGTTCTGGGTGAAAGATCAAAAATGCACCGAATGATGCGCTTCTGTGCTCTAAAAACAGAATCAGTCTCACTTAAGGACCCCAAAATATAATGCTATAATTTAAAGTAGGCTGAAGACAGGATTATTATATATATATAGGTTATATTATATAATAACTTAATTGTTTCTACGCATCAGTGCACAGTTACTAAGTGCACAGTAAGTTTGGAAATAAATATCTTGCAATGCTAATTCCAGTTCCATAAAGGATCAAAATGCACTTCAAGAAACCTAAAGGTTACCGCGGTTGGAATGGTTTTTTTTATTCTCTTTGACATATAGTTATTCGGTTGATTTGACTTTGCTTAACTGTATAATACCAGTTTTTTTGTATTACGGACTTTCTTGTGTACCAATTTCCTATCTCAAACAGGCAATAGTCATGGAGCCAGCAGACAATATAAGAGATGTATCATCAGAATATCAGCACACATGACCTCTCGACAGATCCCCACATAACCCATTTACATTTAGAATAAAGAAACAATAGATAAGAAACAAAACAAAAAATAAAACAAAATTAACCCCAGGGGAACCACCTGTTCCATCTCCGCTGGTTCTGAGTAATAACTTTTGCCTTATTCCAAGCTGTTTTAGATTTATTTTTTGTAATTTCAATTTTATTTTGATTTATGAATTTTTTATTATCAACTAGGTATTTTCTATATGCTTTTCTTCCCTCTTTATACGGTAAATAGACTTGTTGACTATTTGTATACTTGTACCAAACATAAAGTTCCTTAATATAAGATGAGTATTCTTTATCAAACTAGTGAAAAAATATACTATAAAAGCAATCATACTTGGCATCAACCCTCTCCGCCGAATAACCTGCCTCCCATGATTCATTATTCTTGGTGATCTTCAAAAATTAAAATATTATGATTAGAAGAAAAAAGTTTTTTTTTTGTAAAAATTGGCGTTAAACGATTTCTCAAAACCTTAATTTTTATCTCTTGGCCAAAGTGGTCGAATATATGTGATTTTTGAATACCACAATTTTCAGGATGTAAATTTGAGAAAATATTATCAACACGAGTAGCAGATGTCGATGTGATCCTCGTCATTCCTTCACCATACCATATGAGCTAAATAGTTGTAATAGAGAAAAGACGGTATCATTCTCGATTGCATAATTAATATTAAAATGTCCACATGTAATTAAAACTTATTAGTTAAATACATAGAATTTAAAGTTTCATTTTAATAGGACATAAAAGCATCAATATTACCTGTAGGAGAATTACAAAACTATTGAAGTTTAATGTACTTTCAGTTTAGATATACAAATTTTTATTCTACACATACCATCTGAGGCTTAATTTTTGTAATGCAATCAGACCAATTTTTGGTAAATAAAGCAGTTCCTTCACCCGGACTGACCTCTCTAGAAGAGGAATTTTAAAGTGAATAACTCTAAAAGAATAATTCAAGTTCAACCTTGTGATATTGTCATTTGTTCGATAATTCTCAGAAAAAAGTTATTGTTCAGTAATGGCATTAGCATTACTTGCAGTAATTATTTAAATGCTTATATTAATCTCACTTCTCCAAGTAAATTTTAAATGACCCCTATATCTAAAAATATGCCTGCTCGCTAACACCAAAATTCCTCATTCCTCTCCTAAAAAAGAACGAGGAACCAGACGTGAGAGGAGTGGACAAGCACTTAAAAGGGAACCATTTTCATGCATTCGAAGCATTTGAATGTATACTTCACTAGTACTCAAATTAAGTAACTAATCCCGTAAAACCTTGCCGATTATCGAAAATACCGGCCGGTAGCGGGAGTGACGCGCAGCTCAAGTATATAGAAGAAAGGAATCAACAGCCTATGGTATGTTCATTTTTATTATCCTTTTTCTCTCATAAATCTATTGCTCTCACCCCCACAGTTATGACAGCAAAAGTTTTATTTCTAATACTTTATTTATTATTATGTTTTGTGCTTTTGGTATTGCACATATTTTTAATAATGATTAAACCGAAAAGATACAGATTATTCAGAAGTTTTGCGAATCTCTAATCTGCTACAAAGTATCAATTTTTCGAATGTATGAGTTTTTTCCATGGAAAATTACAATTTAATTTGCCACTTACCAGATTAAAAAATAACACACACAGAACTACAAAATATAACAGTTGTATTTAAAGCATCCTCTTTGCACTCGTTAATTTAGTTAAGTTAATTTAAATATATTGGCCGAAATAGTCGCTGGTTTAATTACCGAAACAGCACAAAATTAGAGTAATCAATACCGCTGTCTGAATAATGAAAATGTTCTACATTTCCAGTAAGATTGAGTGATTATGTACTATGCAGCGTTGGTACGGGAGTAGCTTGATAAGATAATTCTTCACAGGTAGATCGAATGATCGGAGCCAATAGAGGGGTAACAGTAGTCGCCCAATCTTAGCTTAAATTACTTTTTCGGTTAAGTAACTGTATTGATAAATAACTAATAATTATTAAAACAAATACCTTTAATTGTATATAATTCAGTAGAAATTTCTTGGCAATAAATTAACCATATCTTAATAATAATTCTTGTACATTAGTAATGAAAATTCTAAATCAAGTGTGATGGTTTGTAGGTAAATTGGCCAAGTGCCAAGGTTTGCCAACGTTTCGAACTATATTTAATTTATCTTTAGAGCTTCACAGTAGATAGACAGAAAGGACTTTTTAGTAAAATAATTACTATAAAAAATTTCAATTATTAGTAAATGATAGTATGCACGTCAGAGAGCTATTATCAATAAATAGAACAAATGAAAACAAAACCGAAGTTTGATAAATAAGCATCTACCAAAATATGTTGAAAAACCAAAAAAAGTTTGAGAAGTATAGTGGGAAGGGCAAATTAATAAAATACTTACCGAAATTGTACATTTCTTATGAGAAAACTACGTATGTATTAAAAATAAGTCCAAACTAATATACTTCTAAAACGATATATTACTCTACTCCTATTTTTGTTAGAATCTTGCGTTGGGGCAACAATTTTGAACAAAACTACTCACAAAATTTAATTACCTTTATTATTATTGTGCAAATGTCCCGGCATTTTCCTTAAATATTTTATGATACCAAGATAATATATGTGATTACCTTATAAAATGTATTAAAATATATAACTATTATGCTGCTTAAATTATAGTAAAGAAAGTTCCTATTTACCAAATAATCAATACATTATATAATTCAAAACCTATTTTCCTTACCGAAAAAAATTAATTCAATATTTTAGAGAAAAATGATGCTGACGGTCGAAAGACTCATGTTAACATTTGCAGTCCTACTATAAGGCTATATTCCATAATGGCATATAGTAATTTTCCCTTGGTATATACAAAAATGCAAAAAATATTTCCATTAATTATAAAAGAGGAATTTAGGAATTTTTAAAATATTTCTTTATAGAGTTTTTTTGTAAGAATAATTGGGGTTTTGCAGTCAAAAGAAGGGTGCAGAAGACTAATTTGGTCTAGGTTACTAGAAAACTATCACTGGGAAATGTTCTCAGTAATAAGCACCTTTCAACTGTTTAATGAAAAGATATTCTTGGCGATTTATTTTGGAATAGATAGAAATTTAGTGGGAGGGGGGAGGTGGAAGAGAGATTTAACCCTGGTATAAAATTTGGCCTCTGAAAATATCTCCTATTTTATCAAATGATTTATATTGTTATTACTAATTTAGGGAAGGAAATTTGAAAGTTTAAACAAGCTTTAAGCCAGCAGTTGTGATAAGATAAATTAGGAAATAAAAATTTAATAATGATAATTAAAGCTGTAATTTTATAAAAAGATTTTTTAGGTAAAATTTTAGGTCTTTATAAGTTTAAATTTGGTTAATCAAATTAATTCAAATATATCACAAAAAAATATAGTTTTACAATATTTGAATGTAGTTCTACAACTAGGGTAAAACACCCAATCGTTGGCACTCAGCCTATTGTTGACACCCCGTCTAATTTTTTGCAGAAATTAAAATGAATCTGACAATATTATTGACAACTTATTACTTAAGGTAATTTTGGCAACATCGCCGAGACTAGTGAACCGCCAACGCGGTATTATTATTCCTTAAGTTTAAGGAAAATTGCGAACGAATTTGACGTGTCGTGCGTGAAACTGAAACAAGGTAGGAATTTATGATTTTGTTAAGGGTTTCGTACTCATAACTAACGTAAAAACTTTATGATTTCTTAATCAATTAATAAATAGTTATTTTTCTTGTTGGTGATATTGTTAACTATCTTCAAAATTATTTTTCGTTTAAAAAAATAAATATTTTTTAATATAAATTAAAATTTGTAGGGTGCCAATGATAGGCAGAGAAAAATGTTATATTGCCAGTGTTTGGCACCTATGCCAATTATTGAATTATTGCTGCTAATAATATTCTCCCAATCATTGGCACCCTATTCAATTTTTTTATTTGCTCATCTCAAGCAATGAGTTTTGTCTTAAAACTTAAATTTTTTTTTGTTAAATTCACCAGGTATCATTTTTAAAATTTTTTAAACTTAATTTTTTAAATTTAAGGCTTTCGATATATGTTCGTATTAACTTTTATTCTTAAAATCAAACACTCCCTGTATAATAGGCTCTCAATTATTAAACACCCTGTATATTTTTTAAACCAAGAATTATTTGACTGTATTTCCATACAGGGTTTTATTTACATTTTAAAAAAATCATGAATAAAATAATGGCATTTGTTATACCCACAAAAAAAATTCCTAAAATTTTATGAATTATGAATTTTTAACCATCGCCCCAATTGCTTCATCAGATATAGCGAGGAAATTGTTAAAAAAAAATCTTGAAGGAATTCGATCAGGAGAATCAAAAAAGGCAACATCTCGAAGTATGGGATTTTAAGGGCAACCCTACAGTTCAGACTTAAATCATTCAAAAAAATAAAAAAGGTCCGTCTACATACTTGAGAGAGGTGGAGGAGATTCATTTATCAAATGAAATCAAAATGGTTTATTTGTCAAAATTTACAGTTTTATAGGTCAATAAAAATTACAAGGAAAAAAAAATTACATTGACAAATAGGACTATTCTCTCGATTATAAAACCATTTTTCCTAGTAAGCACAAGCAAAGAAGCAAACAAGTAAAAGTCCTTTACAATTTACAAAAACAATTTTACAAAAATAAAAATAACGTTTTTATATAGGGATGCAAAGTAAAGTAAGATATACAATTAATTAACCTAAGATTTTAAGACAGGCAGCGGCAGTGCGAGCACGGACGAGCGCAAGGAGAGAAGACAGACGAGGCAAAAAAAAACTCCAAAAAATAACCCCAAGATGCGTGCATCGGTCTAGGCTAAAGAATGGATCATTGATAGTCAGTGCAAAGGTTTCCCAAGGCGTAAAATTAACATTCAAACATCTGTTCAAACATTTATAAATCAAACTGATAGAAGAACACCATTCAAAAATTATTTACCAGGCGATAAATGGTTCAACCATTTTTTAAAGCGGCATCCTGAATTAGCAAATTGAACTGCATAGGCGGTTACTTCAGCTTCAGCAAATGTAGCGGAAAGCGATATTAAAAAGTGGTTCACAGATATCGAATTTTTTTAAAAAAGTCCTTCTTTTTTAAAAAAGAAGGACCTATTTGACATCATGAAGGATCCCAGCAGAATTTTTAATGGCGATGAAACAAACTTTTATTATGTGACAAAACTTGGACAAGTCGTTGCTCTAAAAGGCTCCAAGAACGTTTACGAAGTAGATATGGGAGATGCGAAACAGAATCTCACTGTGATGTTCACCTTCTCAGCATCGGGTACAATGACACCGCCGATGATCCTCTTCCCAAACAAGAGACTTCCACAATCGGTAAAGGACAGTGTTCCAGAAGGATAAACATATGCGTTAACTGATAATGGCTGGATGAAATCTGAAACTTTTTTGTTTTACCTTGAATTTGTCTTGCATCTCAGCCTTATCAAATCTGGAGTTGTGTTTCTAGTAATAGTATTTGTTGATGGACACAAAACACATGTCACATGCCAAGAAAGTACTTTATGCTCTAGGCTGGAGATAGTCCTAATAGCCCTATATCCCAACTCCACTCGGACTGCCAGAAGCAAATATTAGTGAAGGCCAATAAGAAAAACAAATAAGTTTGACTTTGTTCAAAAAGCTAATAGGTGATAGAAAACTTATGGAACTGGGACAGACGGGAATGACATCGGACGACGAGAATTTTGCAGCCTTAAAAAGATTATTTAATTACCTTAATGAAATAAGTAAAGAAGATCTTTTTTCAACATCCTTTAGGCAAAAAGCGATTTTTAAACAAATTATACAGAAAAGGAAATAGCAAATATGTCTATTGTTTTAGAAGGGGAAAATTATAATATCCTAAGACTTTCAGACCTAAATAAAGAACAGTTCACCATTGAACCCACAGTTATTGAGGTAATCGACACACATATAGAAGAAAAGCAGAAGAATAACGACAATGAAAAGATGAATACTGGTAGCGAAATTCTGACACCAGTTAATAATTTGTCGTCCATATAATTATTTTTACCTAAACCACTGAGAGGAAGGGCCAAAGAACATAAACTAGTCACAAGCTGACTATAATATCAATTTTCTGAAAACTAATGGATATGTGAAACCTGAGAAGTCCTTAAGGTGCCAATAACTGGGTGGTTTACCCTAGATGTATAACAACTGTATGTGTACAACATATATTATGTGTTTTAAGGTCCATTTTATTGTAGCACATTTGTTAACCTAGCCACTCTCTAGTCTAACTACAACAAAAAAAAACGATAAATTTGCTTAAGAATCAATTAGATACATAAACCCAACAAACAACCTAACATATAAACCCGGATTTATTGACTAATAATGTACTTACTAATAACTATATACTTATCAGAAGGACTTATATTTACATACAGATTATAGCAATACTTTTTTACTTACAGCAATATTTTTTTATTATTTACAAAAAAAAACACTATTATATTATTGCTTTTACGTACTCGTTAATGAAACTATATCCTGTCATATCCTTCAATATAAGTTACAGTTTTGTTTTCTATTCTATGCAAAATTCTGCGCGAATTTCAGCAAACAAATGGGTAACAAGAAATAATTACCGTGAGCTTTTGTCTAATATAACTGTACCGCAAACGAAATATCATATTTCTTTTCCTATTATCAAAGTGGAAATTGCACGCGGCCTGGACCTAATTTATTTTAGCGGTCTCTTGATGGTGGCTTATATCTGGTTTTATGTGTGGATTGCTAAATATTTTCATATAAATTATCGCAAATTTTATAACAGCTTTAAAGTTATGTTTTGCATAAGGCGTAAACAAAAATTTTTAGTTTCAAGGATTTGTAAAGAATTTTAAAGTAATCTATTGAAGAGAGTAAATTCTTATATAGATGAGAAGTACTACACCTTATCGTTCACAATATCAACTAGCTGCGCTTCTGCAACAAGAACGACGATGAAGGACGAGAAGCTGAGCTATTTGCCACCATATGCGATTTTACGCAGCTTGTGGAGGAACCTACCAGAATCCCCGATCGAGACGGCGAGTTCGCGAGTCTCCTAGATCTGGTCTTGGCTTCAGACCCTGACTCGTACACTGTATCAGTACATACCCCCCTAGGAATATCGGACCACAAATTGATAACAGTCTCTTGCTAGTTGGAGGTTAAAACGCAGGATCCTCCGATGCCGCGGAAGGTATCAGCAGAGTGGAACCATCTTCGGGATTTTTATCGCTCATTCCCTTGGAAAGAGGTCTGCTTTAGAACTAATAACATCTCAGAATGTGCAAACCAAATTACAGAGACGATCTTGGCAGGAATGGAAGCTTATATCCCTTTTTCTACAAAATGCAGATCAAACAAGCAATGGTTCAACCTGAATTGCTAAAAACACTAAAAACGCAGCATATCGCAAATGGCGTCAACATCCTTCCATCGAAAATCGGATGAACTTTTTAGCCTCCAGACATAGCTGCAAGCGAATTATTGATAAATGCAAAGAGAGTCACAACAACAGGATCAAAAACAAACTGCTAAACTGCCCAAATGAAACAAGATCTTTCTGGTCGGTATCGAAAGCCGTTAGTCAAGGATTTGCTGAGTCAAGTCGGCCTTGCCATCCCTAACAGCAGATGATGGTTCCATCGCGGTAACAGCAAGGGAAAAAGCCAACTTACTGGGTAAACTCTTTGCGTCCAATTCTACTCTGCACTCAGAGAAATTTCGTTTTCCCAACGAATTATAAAAAAAATTCTTAAAAGCGTAAACACCAACAAAGCTTTTGGACCCGATGGAATTCCAGCCCTAATACTAAAACGTTGTGCAGACGAATTGACTCCTCCCTTATGTAGACTGGTCACGACATCGTATAAACAGGGCCAATTTCCAACAAGCTGGAAAACTGCTCGAGTGCAAGCTGTACTCAAAAAAGATAAAAAGACGATGCCCTCCACTTACCGCCCGATTGCACTAGTTCCAGTAATATCGAAGATTATGGAGAAAGCAGTCAACCAACAACTGTTAAGATATCTGGAATCAGCTGGACTAATCAGCGATCATCAATACGGCTTCCGAAAGCTTAAATCCACCGGCGATCTTCTGGCTTACGTCACACACTTGTGGACGGAGGCCATGGAGAAGCACGGCGAGTCCCGCTCAGTCGCTCTTGACATTTCCAAGGCATTTGACAGAGTGTGGCATGAGGGACTACTAACCAAGCTCTCCTCAATCGGCATACAAAACTCATTATTGAATTGGATCAAAAATTTTCTTGAACAACGAATAATCTAAGTAGCCGTCGATGGATACCTCTCCGACAAATTTAACATTAACGCTGGAGTCCCTCAAGGATGCATTCTATCCCCCACCCTTTTTTTGATATATATCAACGATTTGCTAGGAACCACTGTCAATCCAATCTACAGCTTTGCGGACGATAGCACACTTATTTCCACATTTAAGTCTGCCCAACCAATGACAGCCGTAAGTTCTCAGAATCTTGGGCAGCAACAAGTAGCTTCAATCAACAACGATATTAGAGCAATCTTGGAGTGGGGCGGTAACAATCTGGTCAATTTTAACGCTAAAAAACGCAGGCTGCAGTATTTACGATGAAGACTAACCTTGGTGGCCCGGAGCTGGTTATGGCAGGGAAAACACTGCCAATGAAATCATCTTTACATCTTCTAGGAGTCGAGGATACCAACAGTGTGTCCTGGCATGACCACGTAGCCGAGGTCGCCAGGGCGGCTTCTAAAAAACTCGGAGTGCTTTTCAAAACGAAAAAACTGTATTCACCAGAACAGCTGCTGACTCTTTATAAAGCTCAAATACGCCCTTCCCTCGAGTATTGCTCGCATGTCTGGAGCTCTGCACCTAAGCATAGTTTAAACCTTCTGGATTCTATACAGAAGAGAGCTATTCGTCTTATCGACAAACCAGAACTGACAAAGAGTCTGGATAGTCTGGAGCACAGGAGAAAGGTGGCTGATCTCTGTTTATCCTACTGTTATTATCACGGTAAGTGCTCCTCTGAGCTAGCAGGCCTGATTCCACCCAGGGCTGTTCCGGCAAGAAGGACGCGTCTAGCAGTTGCGGCTCATCAACATCGAGTCCACCTGCCTACCCCAAGGACGTCGCTGTATCGGGACTCATTCATCTGGAGAACATCTTCTTTGTGGAACAAGAAGACATACAACCTACAGCGATTCAAGATAAACGCCCACAAATATCTTCGCGCAAGCACCACTCCAAGAGTGACATAGGACTTTCCTCTTGTGCTTGTGTTTACATTAAAAAAAAAAAAAAAACTACACCTTATGTAGTGGAACCTTATAGAACCCCGCAGTAATAAATTTAATTTTGTTCATTTTAATGTTCGTTCATTATATTTTAACTTAGATGCATTTGTGGATGTAGTTGATTCGGAGCGTTATGATATTGTTGGATTATCAGAAACTTAGTTACATGGTGGCATTGTAGATGCTTTTATTTCTATTCTTACTTATAAGTTAGTTCGGAATAATCAACAAGGTAAGGGTGGTAAAGTGATGAATTTTTTGTAAATAATAATTTAAAATTTCAATTAATTAAGCCTACAACTCAGTTTACTTTATTAGAGCAATGTTGGATTGGTGTACAGGTTAAGGGGAAAAGGTTATGTTTTAGTACACTTTATCGACCTCCGAGTACTAATTTATTATCTTGCAATAAAGACTTATTTGCATTGAAATCTTATAAACAGATTTTATTTCTTATTTCGAAGATGTGTTATTCAATGGCCATTTTAATGGGAATTCTTATCACGTCCAGGAGCTAATAACTTTAAACGACTTTTAAACAAATACAACTTTTCGCAATTAGTAAAGCGCCCAATTAGAATAATGCAAAATTCTTCTAGCCTAATTAATTTTTTTATATCATTGGACCCTAATGTTTGTTCTGAGGCACGGGTTTTAGATCGGTGGGATATTTCGAATCACTGCTGAGTTAAATTTACCCCAAACTAAACGAAAGACATCAAGAGTTAAGACACTTTGTAACTACGGTGATAAGATCTAAAAAAAAAACTTATGTTCAGCTAAAGTTTGGAACGGATCCCAAAGGCTTTTGAAAAATGCTTCAAATGCTAAATTTTATTGGTAGTCTTAAGGGTGACTATTGGGGACAATATTGGATGATCATTTTTGTGATAAATTAAATGAATATTTTGTTAAAAGCGTACCTAAAGTTATAGATTCTACTGGTTCTACTACTCTTTTAAGTCGTGAAGATCCAAATAACGGCCAGACTTTGGATTCCTTTAAATTTAGCTGTGTTAATGAAGATGAAATGGATAAATAATTTGCAAAATGAAAATGTCGATGGCTGGCAGTGATAGAATTGACTTAAAAATGCTATTTTTAATTACTTCATATTGACTTATTACATAAAGTTAATTATTAATATCGGTAAAATCCAACAAGTTTTTT
Source organism: Anthonomus grandis grandis (assembly GCF_022605725.1). NCBI lineage: Eukaryota > Metazoa > Arthropoda > Insecta > Coleoptera > Curculionidae > Anthonomus > Anthonomus grandis. The sequence goes on from NC_065561.1 coordinate 6,542,799, forward strand.
ATCTCCTGGAAAATGGCAGATATTATCCCTATTCCTAAAGTTAATAATCCTAGTCAGTCTTGTCATTATCGTCCAATTAGTATTCTTCCATTTTTATCTAAAATCCTTGAGAGAGTCATGGCAGATTAAATAAAATCATATGTGGAGCAAAAAAGCGTACTCCCAATAACACAATTCGGTTTTCGACCCGGCTATAATACCAGCACTGCTCTTGTGCATGTGTGTGATAATGTTTTTGGGGCTATTGATGAAGGGCGTATGACAGAATTAGTACTTTTAGATTATAGCAAGGCCTTCAACACCTTAGATAACGAAATCTTGTGCCATAAACTTGAATATTTTGGCATGAGTGTAAATGCTGTCCAACTTGTTAAAAATTACCTAACAGGTAGAAACCAAAGGGCTTGTATTGGACTTAAAGTATCTGAATATGGGTCTTGATATAGAAGTTCCGCAAGTGTCAATTTTGGGGCCTTTTTATTTTTCTTTACACATGTGACTTTAATAGATATTTGAAGGAACGCTGTTCTCATCAATATTCAGATGATACTCAAATTTACATTTAATTTTTTCGTGAGGATTTATTTAATGCCGCAATGCGTATTAACTATACCTTTTAATTATTTCTGATATAGCAGGTGCTCAAAATCTCTTTCTTAATGCTTTCAAATCAAAACTTATAATTTTTGGATCTAATAAACCAAATAATTTGAAATATTTGACATTAACTCCTACTGAATGTGAAAGAAAAATTGGATATTTAGATAGATAGGGAATTGAAATTTGAAAGCCATGTATCTTAATTACTTGAAGAAGCTTAAAGTAAATTAAAACTTTTCAGAGTATTCTTTCAACAAATCTTAAATTAGTATTGTGTGATACATTAATACTGTCAAATTTTTCTTATTGTGATGTTCGGTACTGGCCAGCACTTAATCAAAACGATAAGCAAGGCTTGCAAAAAAAGTGATCATGTGTCGCCCCTATTTAAAGCATCCAAGTGGTTGAATTTAGAAGAAAGGTATTTGATGTATCTGTCAACTCTTACTTATAAAATTATTTTGTCCCAAAGTTCAAGATGTTTTTTAAATAAAGTTACCATTCACTCTGCAACCCATGATCAACATACACGTTATTGTATGTGATAGCTTTGTGATTATAAAGCATAAAAGTGAAAAGTTTAAAGGTTTTTTAACTACAATGCTGTTAAATCATTTAATATCCTTCTTAATAAATTTAAAAGCTTGACCTAACTATCTAACTTTAAGCGCAATATACAAAAAACTGTGCATTCGCAACGTTCGTAAATGATCCCTGTTGATCTTGATTACCATGTTTTAATGTTAACACATCATGTACATACTAAAGTCGAAATTATACCCATTTGTAATAACGTCATTTTTGTTTATCTTTGTTTAGCATATTCCAAACAGCGGCGACAACAAACTTTTGACAAAAATTGGTGTCTGATGATTATTCATCTTTTATATACTAGGTTATGTGAAACATCCGTCACTGTCAATCAAAAATATTGGTTTGTTAACTTGTTCTTGAAAGTTATTTCGAAAAGTGTTAGATAATGCCTAAAAAAAGATATAATAGGTATAATGAACAATCGCAGCTGATGATTTTAAATATATTGGCTTTTTTCAATTGGAAAAGGAATAAGTCCGACAATATTTGGCAGGTCCATCAAATATTTTCTGTTATTTGATTTTTTCCACTTGAAGCCTATACTATTGATCCATCTTCTTAAGGAGTCAATGGAAAACTCAAAATATTCAATTTCCTCCCTGAACTTTTCTCTTATTGTTGCCAATATTACATATTCTTTTCTGGCGTACATAGAATAAATTGTGTCCCGAATTCTATGTTTCAAATATGTTGTAATTTTGGTTTTTGCTGTCTTTTGCTTGGAAGATATACGGGCTGCGTAATGCTGATCTGATTTTATCCCATTCTTCTTTATATTTACGATCGTTGTTGTGCTCAATTTGTTGCATCTGCGGCTCGCTCTATCACATTCTCAATTTGAAGTGCAATTCCGTTTCGGACTTGTTGTTTATGTCCCATTATTTATGATTAATTATAATAATATTTGTTAATTGTTAAGTTTGTTAATAATACAATAAATACTACAAGATTTTTAAAATTTTTTGGGAATGAAAGTATATACACGAATATAAAAATATAATAATATGCTGGTAAAATAAATCATTTGTTAATTTCTGAAGGTATAAAAATACATAGCAGACTATTAATTTCTGAAGGCGATGGTAAAGTTTCTAACCTAATATTGATTGGCAAAAATATCTACGCCATACGTTTTTTCTCACCTGGATAACGTAACTACAAATAGGTATAATTTCGACTTTAATATCTTAGATGCTCATGATTGTTTTATAGTATTAAATTAAGATAGTACTTATAAAAATTGAAATGTAAGCCTTAGTTAATTTTTAAGCAGGAAAGTAAGATAGAATAGCTGTGTTAGATCTCGCCGTCTGTTAGATCTAAATATTAAACTATACAGTGCGAGTCTGTAACTTAAAATAAATTCGATAATAAATAAATGGAAGCGTGTTCGAAAAAACGCTCGGACAGGTCAATTAAGATTGTAAGTTGCGCATTTTTTACAATAAAAAGCTTTTAAACAGGGTGTGCCATATAAGCGGGGCTAATACCAACTTTCTTATTTTAAACGGGACACTTTTAATTTTTTATTTTAAAAATGTTTTAAATTCAAAAAATATGCGTTTCAGCAAACAGTTTTTTTTCGTAATGTATTTAATGAATGTCCTATTAAAATGTGGCATTTTTATAATTTTGACATTTTATAAATAATGATCGGATAATCAGAATTAAGTTTATTTTATTTTTTTTTACGAAATGGGCTATTTAAGTGAAAAGCATAAGATTGAAATCTTAATGATAATTCGGTACGGAGATAGAACAACAGCCCAAAATGAAGTTTTGTATTTATTTAGACAGAAGTATTCTGATTTACCACCCATATCTCAAAGTACTATAAGCAAGATTAAGAAACAGTTTCGGGATAATTGTCACATAAAAACAGTAGCTAGTTTTCGTCGATCTGTACTTAATGAAGACACGAAAATTAATGTGTTATTAGCCATTGAAGAAAAATCCTAATATTTCCACTAGGCAGATAGCGCGCGAATTGGAAGTGAGCCAGTCTTCAGTAGTAAGGGTTTTTGAAGTAGAAAAATTTTTACCCCTATAAACTAACAATTCTCCAGGAACTTAATGAGGAGGATGCAGATAGAAGAATTGAATTTTGTGAACAATTTATGGAATTAATGCAAAATAATAATCTTATTACAGAAAACATAATATTTTCCGATGACATTTACGCTAAACGGAGAAGTAAATCGTCAAAATTGCCGTTATTGGGCACAAGAAAATCCATGTTGAATGAGGCAAGACCACACTCAACATCCAGACAAAGTAAATGTTTGAGCAGGAATTCTAGGTCAGCAAGTTATAAGCCCAATTTTCTTCGAAGAAAATTTAAATGGAGCAAGGTACTTAGAGTTTTTACAAGAAGAACTAATTTCAAATCTAGCTGATCTATTCCCTGATTCAATAGAAGCTAATATGCCGAATAGAAAGACCTATTCGAAACTATCTGGACACTATTTTTACAGGCAGATGGATTGGCAAAAGAGAATCCTTTGAAAAGCCACCATGATTGCCCGATTCGACTCCGCTGGATTTTTTCCTTTAAGGATATAAGAGTCGAAACATTTTTCCAGAATGCATAAGAAATGTTTAAAATAAATTTGAAGTTTGTTTAGGGCATTGCCAAAGAGTAAATGGAACACTTATTAAAGAAAAAGATTTAAAAGAATCTTCTTAAAGTTTATGAAATACGTTCTTTAACGTCCTGTATCTTAAAGACAATCGAATAAAGGTATGGCATGTGATACTTTGTGATACTTCAAAATGTTTGGAATTTTGTGGAGAATCCAAAAATATAATGACATATAGAGTATATGGGATACTCTATATGTCATTAAAATAAGAAAGTTGGTATTAGCCCCGCCTACACGGCACACCCTGTATAAAAACTTGCAAACTTAAAAAATGTGCAACTTAGAATCTCAATTGACATGTCCAAGAGTTTTTCCAAACACGCCTCTCCATTTAATTATTATCGAATTTATTTCAAGTTACAGACTCGCACTGTACAGTGCTTTCATTTCAAAACGATCCACCCTTAATACCTTTCTTATAAAAAAAAAAAACGAAAAAAAAAACACGTCAAATTAGATATACAGGGGGTCGTTTAATTATGCTTTTACTGAAGTTCTGTCAATCACCTCCTCACCTCTAGCTAACCTCACTTTAATATGTCAAATGGGAACCCCCATCGTGTGATACTTCATAGTAAGGAGCATAAAATTATCTATTCAACGATACCAAAAAAAATTAAATCAGTTAATGTGTAAGCAAATAGTTAGCGAAAATGTCTAGAAATAATTAATAAATTATTTACGCCAAACTTTGGTATGTCAAATGGCTACCCCATGGTGTGATACATTATTTTAAAGGGCATTCATTATGCTATCAATGGTTGTAAAAAAAAATAAAATTAATTGACCAAGAAGCAATTAAACTGTAAATCGGTAGGGTAGAAAAACAAATTTAATTAGTTTAACAAATTTAATTTATTAAATGTTCAAAATGAGCGCCGTTATTAGCAAGACAATAAAAAAGCCTATTTTCAAACTCCTTACGAACATTGGCAAGGGTCTGCCCGCTAATTTCTCTGCATTCTTGACATATTCTATTTTTTAAATTCTCAATACTCTTAGGTGGGGTTTTATAAACTTTGCTTTTTAAGTAGCCCCAAAGAAAAAGTCTAGTGGGGTTAGGTCCGGAGACCGCGCAGACCATTCGATCGCACCACGTCTGCCAATCCACTTTTCTCTAAAATTTTCATCAAGCCACTCTCGAACTACCAAAGTGTAGTGCGCGGGAGCTCCATCCTGCTGAAAATGTATATTATTTTCATTCAAGAATATAGCACCATGTTGATCTACTTGATTTTCCATAGATTGAATGATGGAAGGGTATATTGCATTTTCTAAAAGGTTTAAATAAATTTCGCCAGTCAAATTTTCTTCCAAAAAAAATGGCCCGATTATTTCATTCCCATAAATTCCTGCCCAAACATTAATTTTTTGAGGATATTGGGTATGGCCTTTCCGAAAAACATGCGAATTTTCATTATCCCAGTATCTACAGTTATGTCTGTTCACCAGGCCATTTAAAAAAAGGTCGATTCGTCACTGAAGCAAATGTTCTTCAATAAATGGGGATCGTCGTCAATTCGCTGACACATCACTTCACAAAATTGAATTCTCCTATCAAAATTATCTTGTCCGAGTTCATGAAGAATATGAATTTTATACGAAAAGAACTTATTTAGTATAATTAAAAATAAAAGACATTTATTATTATTATCAAAAAGAAGAAAAATATAATTGTTGCTTTATTCAAAGGTATAAACTAACATTTTTGTTTATGGTTTTATAATATTTTAGGTCAAAATAACTAGCAAGGAAATACGACAATTTAAAATAAACAAGAGTTTTAACAGATTTCCAGCAAAGGCGATTTTAATTATTTTGGCACAGCCGTTTTGTTTCTGCTGATAAATTTTTAGTTGAAATTTGTTTAACTGTTTCAAAACTTTGTTTAACAAGTTTTTGAATTTAATTAACGTTGCCTCGTAAATCGTTATACCGCAACGTGGCTTTTTTCGAATGTTTTTTTTTTGAAGAGCAAAACCACAATCTAGCTGTTATGTAATATTTATGAACGTATTATTTTAGATTAGGGAACCTAACTGTATTGATTAAGATATATTTTATAAAAAAAGAAGTTTAGAATTAGTCACATTGTTCATTTCAAATGATATTTGACAAATTGATATTTTAGGTTTATTTAAAGCAATACTGGATAAAAATTTAATATTTAAACAAATTAAAATAATTTAAAAAATATATACACATTAATGAACATTGTTGGCCTATCAAAAAACTCTAGCAGAGTTTTACAGATCGTAATTGACTAAACAAAGTACCCAAACAAATGTGTTAATAACAAAAATCATACTTTTATCTTTTTATTATCTTCAATTGAGTCTCCTTACTCCAACTAATAATACATTCATTATTGCTTCTCCTTGTACACATCGAGTATTACATTATTTTCTATTTATATTTTTTATATACAATAAAACGGCCTCTTATCATCTTAAGATATGTATTGTGATAATTATGTAACAATCGGCAATAGTAAATAAATATTTGGCTAATTAAATATAAATTTACTACAAAACCTCTTGATCTTTTTTATTATCATAAGTTTGTTAACTAATAAACCAACTATTTCTTATAGCTATTTAGAAATGAAACATACAATGCAAGTTTTAATATGCGTATAGCTGGTAAAAAAATCTGAAAGTTTGGATTTCTTAACAGTCATCGTCTACCAGGAATAGCATAAAATTTAATAAAAAAAAATTAAAAACCTTCGGTTTTCCGCTCGGATACTGACATGATCTGAATTAATGGCAGTGCTGATATATTTCAACGCGTAAAAGGTTTCAAATAAATTCTCACGTTGCAAAACACATCAAAAAGCTCAAAACGCCATTTCTCTTCAGTGATTTTTCAGTGATTTGTGAAACGCCTTTCGCTAGTTTTATATAAACACATTATTCATCCCTTGAATAATGGCGATACCCGCCTCGTTCTATAGATGGTAGTTTTTCACTCGATATAGCTATTTGAAGACCGTTCTTGTTGTGCACAAAATATGCGGGCTAAAAATGTTTGTAAGTCTCAAAATTTTCAGAATATTTAAATGTAAAAAATCGTATTTATTAAAGCTCATATTAAATCAGTAAACTATCAAAAATGAAAAGTAAGCCCTTGCAAAATCGCGAGGAGCATATATTCTAGTCGGCGAACTGCAGATCGACTCGACTTTTAATATCGAGGTTAATTTATACCTCTTTGATAAAAACTCAATGGAATAGACTATATATTCTCCATAGTACATTCGGGCAATGATTTATAGTACGCCGATTCGTATTTTCTATTAAAAATAAAAAGATACCGCGGGTATATAAACTTCTTGTTTTCTTGTTTCTTGCTTATGGCGAAAAGATTTATGGCAGAAAAATTTATGATTTTGTGAAAAGTAATTATTTTGCTTTCCTTATAAGCCAGTAAAATTACCTAATTTTCGTTTAAATGAGAAAACATGTTTATCCCTAGGTAAAGCTGCTTTTAAATTTATGATTTAATAAATATTTCCCAATTTAACAGCAGTATTTTCGTTATTTCTAAGTTTAGAGAGATTCAGTTGTTGCAATTTTTTGTTACTTATTTGTTAAACAGACTCTAAATAAAATTTTTTCATAAGAACTTTTATTTTTAAAAAACATGACATAATTTAGTTTAGTTTTTTGCTCATAATTATAACTAAACGTAAGTATTTTTTACAGAAATATGTGCATAACTTAATTGGCTATGGTACATAGGATTGATTATTTGGGAAACAAACATACATATTTATTAGTTATATAATTTAAAATTATATTGATGATATAATTAAATCTATTATGTAATCCAAACTACCAGCTTGTAATTGAAACAAGCTTGCAAATGCCCTCTATTAACTTTTAAAATGCAAAATTCACTTTATCATTCACATTTAAATAGAAAATGTGCAGCCACACTCGTTATGTAGCCCTGAATTTTCAAAATTGCCTACTTTATTTTAATCCTCGCATTTCTATTTAAATTCTGGGGCATTTAAATAAACCAAATCCATTTGATCCCATTATGTCATCATGGAAATGCTTTATTTTTGTTTGGGATAAATTTTGTGCCATGCAGTTTAATAAAAGATGATATTTATTTTGACAAGTATCTCAGATTGCATGAGAAGAATGACCCTCTAAAAACCCAATAAATATAATGAGAATATATTAGTTTTTGCAGCAATGAGCTAAAATAGAAATTAAAGAATATATTAGCTTCTTGAAAATAAAATTAAATACTAAACTTTTAATAAGTTTGCAGCTAAGCATAAAGAGAAAACATCAAAAACTGATTATTATACTATTAATATCTATTATATTCATTATAATCTTCTCACCGAATATATAATTTTAAAATGAATTTAGTAAAAGAGTTTATTAATTATTAATTTTTATTTATTTATTTATTTCTATACATCTAATTATGGAGTATGAAGGAAAAACACTACAAAAAATTTTAATGCTATAACTCAAAAACTATCGATACGAAAAAAAACTCTACGTAAAAAAGATCTTAATTAAACAAAGTTATATAAAATAAAAGAACATTTTTGATTAAGAAATGTCTATTTTTTGGATAGCTGCAACACTACAGTTAACATGTCAAATTGATCTTGAACACAATAATATGTGTCACACGTTCTACGCAGAGGAGAAAATGTATTGATGTTTGTTCTAGGTCTTGACAGGTAAAACGTGTGTGAGTGTCTCGCTGATATGCGAGGCAAATAAAACTTAAGCTGTTTTAGCATTCTGGTAAAAAAAATCAAATTATTTACTAATTTGTATAAAAACTGCAAATCAGAAAACTTCCGTCTTTTCTCTAGTGTAAGAAATGAAAATCTTTCCAACAGTTGTATGTTTGGAAACCCAGTTTTCGGGTACACTTCGTCGCACTCAAACAGCATTATTATGGTTTTAATAATGGCGGGGGCCCAGAAGCATATTCCAGTATAGATCTAACATAAGAAAAATATTAAAGTTTTAAACTAAGAATGCCTCTGCGATTACGCTTAGCTGTATTTAAGCTATTGTTTTTTCACCAAGTATTAAGTATATCTAGGTCATTTTGAACTAGAATGCCATCCATAATATTATTAATTTTGTAATATCGTCCCTATCGAAGTTTATATCGTCCGCACATTAAAGACTTTTTACAGTAAGTTTATCAGATAAATGAAATAAAGAAAAGCGGGCTCAAAATTTAGCCTGTTGGGACTTCTGAAGTGGCAACCATCTTTGCAGATTTCCGACCATAACATATTTCGTGTTTGAAGCTGTTAAGTTAAGTAAGAAAAAAAAATTAATGAAACATGAGAAAAAGCCATACAAATTTGCGAAGTTGCTAATGAGAATGCCATGATCAAGTCTATCAAAGGCCTTAGAAACGTCGCTATAGATTACTTTAACTTGTGAATTAGCGTTTATTGATTCCGAAGTAAATTCCGTTAGAGAGAGCAGATTTGTTGTTGTAGATGTTAAATATTTGATAATATCTAGTATTACTCAGATTTTTCATTAATGAATATAAAGCAGAATGCAGTAATCATTTGAAACATTTAGAAAAATTATTGTTATAGGAATATAATTTTCAATAGGATTTTTATCATATTTTTTGTGTACAGGAATAATTTTACATATTTTCCAAATGTCAGGAAAGAATGCTTATTTTAATACTGAATACAAAAATAAAACTCAATGATTTAACAAAAGCATAAGCGCAGTCATTTACGAGAAAAACAGGAGTTTTGTCAGGTCTAACGGTTGCTGTTGGCTTAATTGACTTAAGTGCCCGTAACACCTCGGCTTCCGTAAATCTAGTTATGGTCACAGTATCTACATATATGTCCTGACCATTTAGATGGTTAATTAAGTATGTGTGAAAAAAACTTAACTTTCAAAAAATTCTGCAAAAACGCATTTGCTATTATTTGAGAATCAATTAACAATATTCCTTGTTGGTCGGTCATGTTTTGAGGTAACAAGTTATTGTTTTGTGAACTTTGAATACGTTTTTAAAAGTTAGGTTGAAATACTAAATTATTTTCTGAATTAATACAGTACTGATTATGAGATTCTTTTTATTTTGGAACGCAATTCTTTAAATTTAGTTAAATCAATTAAGTTATTATAACGTTTATATTTTTGCCACCAGTTATGTTCTTTTTTAATTTAATTAATTTTATAATTTCTGTGGAGAACGAAGGCGGATAAGATCTACTTCGTTTTGCGGTTTTAGGGACAAAACTATCAAAACAGTGACAAATACTATCATAGAATAACCCCACAGTAGTGTTAATATCACCAAATGATTGTAAGATTTTCCATTAAATATTAATAAAGCTGTCATATAACAATATAAAAACAGCCTTTTTATAGTTATAAAAGATATTATCAATTGTACCGCAATTTACTTATTTGGATGGATGGATACCTTTATCAATTAAAAAAGCATGACTATTTTGCAATATATAAAAGTCACATTTAGACGATTATCACATTTAGTGATAATAATTAATTATATTTGGTTCCAGACGAATTCTAATAGATCAATCAGATTATTAACCTTATAAGACAGGTGTGTACCCTAATGTTGAAATTTTGTAAGAATAATTGTACCCATAAAAGCGCTTATTTAAAGGAAATAAAATCATTACTGGAAAAAAGGGTTATTTCAAGATGTACATATAAAAAGAATCAGTTTCTCTCTTTATATTTTCTGATTAAAAATCCAAATGGAAAATATCGTTTTGTTCTTAATTTAAAGAAATAAAATAAATACCTTTATTGCTGTAAAGCATTTTAAATTGGAAGATTATCGAACAGTTAAGAAATTATTATCAGAGAATGATTATTTAACAAAATTAGACTCAAAAGACGCATATTTTTTGTTACCCATAGCGCAAAGATATCGAAAATATTTAAGGTTTAAGTTTAATAATGAACTTTTTGAATTTAATTGTGTTTCTTTTGGGTTAAATGTAGCACTCTATATTTTTACTAAAATAATGAAAGTAGTGGCCACCTACTTGCGAACGTTAGGTTGTAAATTAGTTATATATTTGGATGATATTTTAATTATGTCAAATAGCTTTATTGAATGCCTAAAATTTACCAAATTGGCTTTAGCCAAACTTACTTCACTAGGGTTTGTCATAAATTTTGAAAAAAGTATATTAACAGCAACTAAAGAAATAACATACTTAGGTTTTGTATTTAATACTTCCTCTATGAATATGTATCTACCAGAAGAAAAAATATCAAAATTAAAAAAGCTAATTTTAAAGTTTCAAAGCAAAGTTAGGTGCAGAATCAGAGACTTGGCTTCTTTTGTGGAAAAATTAGTGTCAGTATCACCAGCATTAAATTACGGTTGGTTACACACTAAACCATTTGAAATTGTTAAACTAAAAAATTTAAAATGCAATAACATGAATTATAACAGAAATATGTTAATTCCTCATTATTAAGTATTGAATTAAATTGGTGGTTTCAAAACATCACCAACAAAAATTTAAAGCAGCCTCCCTTTAATTTCGAAATATTTTCAGATGCTTCTACCTCAGGTTGGGGTGCATTTTATAAAGGAGAGGGAGCGAAAGGGTTTTGCAACAGTATAGAACAAAATCAGCATATAAATATTTTAAAACTTCAAGCGGCTTTCTATGCCTTAAAATGTTTTGCAAAAAATATATTTAACTGTAATATTCTTCTTAGGTTAGACAATATTGCTGCTGTCGCTACAACAAATAGAATGGGAAATACAAGATATAAACAATTAAATTATAAATCTAGGGAGCTATGGGATTGGTGTGAAAAAAGATACATTTTAATTTGGGCCTTATATATTAATACAAAAGAAAACATTTACGCTGACGCCTTAGAATAACATCAACAGAAACTGAATACGAATTAAACCCAAGTGCTTATGCAGAAATAACAGTCTCTTTCGGCTCACCGAAAATTGATCTTTTTGCAACTAGGCAAAACACTAAAAATGTGTAAGATATATTTCATGGGGTCCAGATCCGGATTCAGTCTGTCGATGCTTTTACTGTAAATTGGGGAAATTTAAATTTTTATGCATTCCCTCCATTTTGTTTAATTCCTAGAGTTATAGAAAAAATTAAAACAGACAGAGCGTCAGGTATACTTATAGTTCCTTACTGGCCATCACAGGCATGGTTTCCCGTTTTTGTCGAATTGCTTACAGAAAAACCTTTTATTTTTTCACCAGAGCGTAACTTACTTATGTCTCCTTTCAGGGAGAGTCACCCACTGTACAAGTTGCTTTCCCTGGTGGCGGGGTAGTTATCCGGCAATCCTTTGCCAGAAAGGGTTTATCCGAATCAATCATACCAACTATGATAACTTCAATTTCAGAAACAACATTGAAGCAGTACAGTACTTGTTATAAGAAATAGTGGGAATTTTGTAATTCTATTAATCACAACCCCTATATATACAATTTAGATTTGTTATTAAAATTTCTTCTAAAAGCTCATAATGAAGGACTTTCTTATACCTCAAATAATACTTACACCTCAATTACTATACCTCAAATACTTACCTCTTATACCTCAAATACTACAGGTCTTCTCTTGCCTTAATTCTAAAATTTTGTCCGCAAGACTTATTTCTTATAAAACGTTTTTTAAAGGGCCTGTACAACAAAAGACCTTCTGCTTCAAAATATTCCGTTACTTGGGATCCTAGTCCAGTTTTAACGTTCTTAAGCAGTTTATTTCCCTTAGAATCGCTTAATCTTAAAGATTTCAGTCAAAAACTTGTCACTTTATTAACTCTAATATCTGCAAGTAGAATGCGAACAATATCAAAAATATATTTGGAGCATATAACTAATAAAGTAGATAGACTTAATATAAGGATACCCGGGAAAATGAAGACATCCGGTCCTGGAAGGTTACAACCATGTTTAGTATTCCCTTATTTTAAAGAAAATCCTACCTTATGTGTTGCAAAAACTTTAGAATTTTATATTCAAGTAACACAACAATTCAAGTCCTAGAAAAAGATCGGATGCCCTAATTATAACGTATAAAAAACCTTTTCATAGGCATCTACCCAGACTATTAGTAGATGGGTTAAGGAAATCCTTCATAGGCGTGGTATAGACACAAATATATTTTCGGTTCATAGTGTAAGGCATGCTGCTACGTGAGCAGCTTATAGGTCCGGCATAAACATAGACAATATTAAAAATACAGCGGGTTGGACAGAAAAGTCCTCGGTTTTTGCGCGATTTTATAATCGCCCAGTAGTTCCCGATGCAAGAGACTTTGCGAATTATATTATTAGAGGTAAAAATAATAAAACTTCAATGTAAAAAGATATACTTTACATTTATTATTATTATTTTTTAGATGTATTAGATTAAAGTTTTTCGTTTAGTTTGAATTACTTCGTTTGCATTTGTTCGCATATTATATATATTATAGCTTATATTAGCCTGTAAGTTATCAGTTTTATTATGTTAATACCAAAATGAATTTTTTGTTATTATATAATTCCAGAATGGCACTATGAGTAATTGCTTTCAACATCTACCATATAGATCACAGAAGAACGGAGATGCGAAGAATAATTAATAGATTGATCGACTTACCTGTAAGGATGATTAATCTTTATTATTCGAGCATCGAAGTTCTTCTGTGATAAGGCCCTCCCACCACTATGCTTACCCACATAGTGCGATTAAGGTTCAGCCACAAATTTGAACTAAAGCAGGGCACAGGTTTGCGGGACCAGCACAAAAGTTTGTTTACTTTTAACACAGTGCGTGATTCACTAAATTATGAATACCTACCATTTAGATCACAGAAGAACTTCGATGCTTGAATAATCAAGATTGATCATCCTTACAGGCAAGTCGATCAATCTATTAATTTTTACGCCTAAAATGTCAACTATACTATGTACATTTTTGGTAAGATTTATGTTTATAACAGGAAAAGTTTATTTAATTGCTAAAACAACGCCGCCCCCTCTATTCTCACCCATTTCAGCATAGTTTTTATCGCAGCAATATACTGTGTATTTATTAAGAAATAGTCGAGAATTATAAAACCCATCATTCTGCCAAGTCTCAGAGATAGCAATCACATTACAATCACATGTTAAAATGGCATTGAAGAATGTATTTGTTTCCGAGCGAAGTCCTCTAACAATCTGATAATAGATGCAAAGATCATCTAAACGCGGCTGCTGCTGGTCCAGGCTGGACTGATTGCCGCGGTCACCAGCATCCAGCATTGCGTTGAAGTGAGCGATTATTGACAAGCGAGAAGGAAGAGCCGAATGATCTTATTTGCTACAGAGTGGAACTCAAAAATTTCTGATCTATATTTGCCAATAATTTGTTTATATGCACAACAATTATTGTAATTCCACATACACAATACTGCATGATTAGCTTTTATGTCCAAATTAAATTTATCTTTTAAAGAGCTACAATTGCTACATTTATAAATATCATGAGTAGATTTACAGTTTTTAAGATTATGTGAGCCTGCACATAAGGGACAACTAACACTACTAAGACAGTATTTACTAGAGTGACCAAAATTATTGCATTTGTAACAATGAGTTTTAAAGGTGGAGTCATATGGCAGCTACCAAGACCAGCGACAATTTGTTTTTGATTTGTTATCTGCTTAAAAGTGACTGCGTCCAACTGTAGAGCAGCCTGAAAAACGTTTTCCTTTTTCTTTGTAAGCCAAATTTTAAGCACACTTAACTTAAATAGGTTATTAAAGAGATATTTATTTTGAAATTTTAAGCAATATTCCAGATCTTCTTGAGAGTATTCTTATGACAAAGCCACTATTCGCATAACTATTTTAAGTTCTCGGACTTCGTAACCCTCCATGAGTTTCTCGTTGGCTAATATTTTTATTTTATCAGCCCTTTAAAAATTTTTAGAATCGGTGGCGGCAAGCAGTCCTCCGGCAGCAATATATTTGACGTGTTCGATATATATATGTTTGCTAGCAAGTTTGATGTATTTTAAAATAGATTAAAAATATAGCGACGTCGAAATGCGACTTTGCGAGCCTTGCAGATTTCGGCTGGAATGACGTCATTGAATCTCGACTAAACGAAATTAATTTCAACTTAAAGAAACTATTTGAAATTTTTATTTCGAGTCGAAATTATGGAATGGAATTAGTCAGATGTCGGATGTCTATTATTATTGTTTGTGTTTTGTAAGTAAAAGTGATTTTTTTTTCGAAAAACCATTATCCTCTAAAGTCGAAGTACTTGTAATGGATATTATTTACTAAATTTGAAAGTTATTTTTGCCGTTAAACATAAGTATATTTTATAGACGTAACCCTAGATATTAGTTTTGTATTCGTTTCTTGTGTTTTTACATTACAAAATTTACATTACAAATAAGATATTATTTTAAATATTAATATTTCCTATTTTACAGTGTCTTGCAGGTACTTATGAAACTTAGTTACAAATAATGACATTAATTTATTTACTTGTTTTGGGGGGAATTAGAAGTTGAAGAGAATAGATGTGCATAGCGACTTATATTAAAAAAATTCTACGAGATATGGAAAACCCATTCTCATTGAGCAATTCTCAAGTTTTATCAAGAACTAAATGTAGAATAATTATGTTTATAATGTTGACACTTACACTCGCTAAACTACAATCAGAAAACAGCTAATTAATACAAAATTCATATTAATTATTTCTATTCTTTTACAAGCTTTTGGTCTAAGTGGCCTTTTCTCATTAGTGTTGCCTGTAGAAAAATAAACAAAATCTTATTACTTATTTTATATACGAGTTTATATTTATAGCTTAAATCACCAACAAAAAAATTTGTTCGATTCTCGATAGCCTCTTCATGCCGTACATGATACTAGTAAAAAAAATCCTATAGAATATGAATTATAGTAGAATAAATCTTACATTCTCAATTTGCAATCCTAAATTATGAACTCTTAAAAAAATGCGTTTTAAAAATAGCATTTAAAAATATGCCGAATATGTGCCTCAAATGAAAAAGTGTAGCCAATATAATATTAATGCAATGCCAACATTATCGACTGAAGATCCCTAGATGTAACTAAAATCGAAATTATTAAGAATCACCAACAAATGCGACTGTCATGGCAGCGTCGCTTTGAAATTTTGACATCGAAATGAAATAGAGGCAGCCATCTGGTCCGCATTATTAGATTTAATGATAAGTTTGATCTTTGGTTCGTTACGGCATCCGCATAGCAAGGTTTAGAGGTAGAAGAGATCTCAGGATGAAAAGCAGAAAGTTTTCAATAGTATCAATTCAAGAAGTCATCAATAGTGAGTCTTTCACAGATAAAATATTTTGTTAAATAGATTCTGCAATAGTGCTCCTAACTTTCCAGAGGCAAAATACGGCATCAGCGACATCGCCAGATAAAACCAGGTACTGATGAAATTAGGTTTGCTGCTTCTCTGGGAATACCCAAGTACACAAGACATATTGTGTTTTTTAAGTTTACAGCGGTGCAGTCGAGCTCACATTGGCTATTTTTAGGTCTTATACAACAAGTAAAGTAAAAACAGATCACTCATCCTATAGTAGCAGTACTCAAAGATATTTCAGTGAAAATGTGAAGATTTTTGATGCAGGAATTCGGTCAAAACTAGCACTTTACTACAGAGCGTATAGACACAGGCTGTTCGGCACGTTTTGTAGATGAGGTATATTTTAGTTACTAGTATACCTTTTTTACTTATATGATATCCTCTACATTAATAAGAAGAGCGTTGATAAACATTGATTAAAATTTCCGGTACTTCAGACAACTTGTCCGGCTCTCTGTTACTTAAAATCTTATTAAAAAAAGACTCAATATGCTGGTAGCGGAAATCGGTTTGTTCTAGCATTTACTACGTCGCCTTCCCTGACTGCCAGTAGTAAAACGGCAGACGCCGGATTTTATGGGATCGCCGCCATGTCTGGGTCGCGCCGTAGACCGACTTCTATGGCATTTCCTGATATTACCGTACGATCAATGGCGAGAAGTTGCTGCGAGATAGATTAGATATATTATGGAAATTAGCTGTTAGAATTTTTTAGATCGCCATTTCTTCGCATTCAAGTCACTGAGAGTTTTACGCTAAATTTAATGGTAAATTAGTACCTTTAGTTCTCACAGATGTTTCGTTTCACTAAGAGTTAATTTTAAAATACGCTATTAAATGAAATATTATAAACGGTCCAATTCCTACAAAAAATATTTTAAAATATTAATTAGATTTTTTACCTTTGTGTAAAACGGTAACTAGCGCCTAAATTATCATATATTTATGGTTAAGTTCTAAATCAACGCAAGCTAAACTTTAATATTAATATAAAAGAATGAAGAAAAGTTTAATATTACTACCAAAAAGCTGTTCTCGCTAGGAAAATGATTTTCAAAGATAAGAATTCAACAACTCTTTTCCTCATTAATTTTTATATAATTTTGTTTGATGAAATTGCTTAAAAAGGTTTCGAGCCTGTCTTTAATTTTAAAAAAATATATAAAAAATAACTTATATTTTTTAAAATTTTAATCTGAAAAAGATAAGGTTGATTCTTAATGCTAGTTTAGTTAGAGATCATCTACTAATAATTATAAGAAGTTTATTTATATTGAAAAATAGATAGAAACTAATGAAAAAAAGAATACACAGAAAAAATAATAAATTAATAACTAATCACAAAAGATAAACTTTATGACATGCATAGTGGAAAAAAATAGGCTAACAACTAAATATACATAAAAAATTCAATATTCTCCTACAAAAAAAATCGGTTTAAATCCAGAATCATGCTGAAGTGAAGTAAGAATTACAAATTTTACAAAAAAGGATCACAGATCGGTTGTAAAGTTAGAAGCCAAGAAAAAAATTTATCATTACTTTTTTACTTAAGTGTTTTAGCTTTTAAAGATTCTTTATAAAAATTATTTGATTTTTTGTGTCTCTTGTTTCAGTAGTAACCAAGATTCATGTTTTGACTTTAACAGACTTAAGCTGTTTTTTTTTTACTAAAAGCCTCTGGTTTATTTCAGTGTGTAATTTGGGAATGTACAAAAAATAACGATATGGTTTTTAGTGGGGGCCTTACTCTAAGTAAATGAGCAGATTACTATTTTAACCGTATTTGATGTAAATAATACTTATTTTTTAGGGTATCTCTCGTTTTAAACTATAGCAAGAAAATACTTTTAATTTTTAATCCAACTTTAATAAAAAAATTTATTAACCGTAAAATCCCAGAACCAACTAATATTAATATTACTTCTTCTAAAATTATGGCCATATTATTAATTATCTTATCTCAGGAATCTTAGTTTCACTAAACAATGCATCCGATGGATAGGTTCTATTTGTTCTCCTAAAATGACTTTATTTTTGAATGATATTAAGTAGCTGTATCACTAGGAAAAAGAATTTAAAACCAAAAATGCACAAAATATGCACTTAGAATGTGCGGAGCTTAAACAAAAACGGTAAGACCACCATCATGGAGAAAGCACTCAACAATATGACATTTACCGGAATATCAGAAAATCACTGGAAAAAAGTCGACACTGCACAACTGAAAATAGAAATCTTGTAATATGCTCTGCAAATTAAAACCACAGTAATAATGGTGTAGCCATTCTAGTGAATGAAAACTTCAGAGAATAGACTAGAGAATCGATATTAGGATATAAAGCCATTAAAGTTCGAATAGTTACCCTTAAGGTGTAAGCAAAACCAGTTAACCTGAAACTCATATAAGTCTATGCTCTCACATCAACATGCTCTCAAAATGGAATAGATAAATTTTATAAGGTACTTTCCAGCACAAAGACTAAAATGCCTTACAGGATGATGGTAATTGTGTTGGGTGATTTTAATGCCAAGATTATGAGAACAAATACTGATACGCATTTGTGTTCGGTAATTGATAAATATGGCATAGAATACATAAATGAACGTGGACAAACGCTTATTGAATTCCGCGCGGAGAACCAGATATACATACCTAATTCCCACTTCCGACATCATATCCGAAGAATGTACACCTGGACATTCCCGGATGGCCATACATGTAACCGAATTGATTACGTTGTTATCAAAAAAAGATAGAAGAGCTTTATTAGAGACATAAAAACTAATCTCAGTCCGGACTGTGAAAGTAATTATAATGCTCTGACTATAGCCGTAGCACAACGGAAATACTAAGACTTTCCAAAATCAAAGCAATCAAAGATAATCTTAACAAAATTAGTCAAATGAAGCCCGAAGAGCTTTGGCAGAAATAAAACAGTCCTTTAAGCTCGCTGCCGACACTGTAAATTTCGACAAAATCCACCAAGGAAATCATTAATAACTCAAAACACGTGGGAAACACTTTTGGAACGAAATCAATTGAAAAGAAAAGGGATACAGGAGATTGAAGACCAATGTTATACAGAAAGCTAAGCAACACCATTAACAGAAAACTTAAAATTGATAAAGATGCATACGTCGCATTGATATGCAAGGATATCAAAAAACATGCAAATCAAAATCAGCTTTGGCATCTATTTAAAAAAGTGAAGATGCTCTCAAAAACTTTCGAACCCCAAGATCTTCCTATAAAATGTTTCACTGGTGTCAGACTGACTCCGACGCCTGAAATCATAGGAAGATGACGTGAATACTGTGAAAATCTCATGGCATCTGAGGAGATTAACGTATAGGAAAATCTTCCGCTCCAGTTTTAAATGCGTGAATCATCAATTCTAAGGGATAAAGTCGGGCACTCAAAAAGCCCTCAAAAAACTTAGAGACAGAAAATTGCCGGGGCTCAGATAATATCGTCGCCAAGATGTTAAAATGTTCCGGTCACAAAAGTATCAGGTTTTGTGCCAGGTCGAAACACAAATCTTAAATAATAATAATAATAATAATAATAATAAATGTATAAATGTACAAGTACGAATGCATGAACTGTATTGGATTCATGCAATTAAATTGGGATAAGAATCAAGAATTAATTTAAATCAAAAGAGCAGAAAAAAAATTAGTAAATAAATGTATTCAAACTAAAAACTAAATAACCTAGCCTCCCCCACCGACCATACGCAGGCGACTCAAAATAAGTGCCAAATTGTCATGGTGAATGTCACAAGAATCAGCAATAGTGTTAAAGTTTTGACACATAAAGTGAATAGGGATGTTGGACCTGGCTGTGTCCAAGTTAAATGCTGGACACTGTCTAGACCCTGGGCGTGGTATATGAAAGCAAATCCTTTGCAAAAGGGATGGGCAGCCAATTTTACGGTTAAGTAAATTAAACAAGAATTTCACCGAATGCATTTCTCTCCTCTTCGCAAGTGACAGTTCAGTATATCTAGAGAGCAGCAGGTTATGGTCAATACCTCTTGGAGGATAGACTCCATCATCCTTAAATGCCAAACATTTAAGGATGTTGAATCGCCGTTGGACTGATTCTAACAGGTAAATGTGCTGGTTATAAATGGGAGACCAAATGCGGGAGCTGTAGTCCAGCCTGGATCTAACAAATGCATAGTAGAGAGTTTTGGCAGTGGCAGTGTTCGAAAAAAGTTTGCAATTTCTAATAATAAAGCCCAGCATGCGAGTAGCTCTAGAAACAGTATCTTCAATGTGAGGGATAAAAGAAAATTTTTGGTCAAAGGTGACTCCAAGATCCTTAAAACAGGTAGACCTTGCCAGAGACTCTCCATTAACTGAGTAATTAAAGACAACTGGCCTTTTGATTCGAAAGTAGGTGGCCACATTACACTTGGAAACATTAAGCTTAAGCCGGTTCAAAGTGCACCAATGGTGTACAGTATTGATGTTCTCTTGCAGTTGACCACAATCTGATATAGAGTCAATCCTATGGAAAAGCTTTAGGTCATCAGCATATGCTAACCGAGAGCAATTGAGGGTGGAGATCAAGTCATTAGCGAAAACGTTAAAGAAAAGGGGGCCCAAGTTAGAGCCCTGAGGAACTCCAGAGGTGGGTGAAAAACAAGCAGATCTAAAGCCTTCGACCACTACACACTGAGAGCGGTCAACTAAATAGGAGTTAAAAAGCTTTATCAAGCGATGAGAGAATCCAAACTGGCGTTCAAGCTCATTTAGTAGGATGAAGTGGTCAATCTGGTCAAAAGCCTTTTGAAAGTCTGTGTAGATAACATCGATTTGACCTCTATCATTAAGTGCTTTGCACACAAACTGAGAGAAGAATGCTAGGTTTGTAGTACATGAGCGGCCAGAAACAATGCCATGTTGATCGTTGGCCAGCATGGACTTAACCTTGGGAAAAATTAATTTATAAAGAGCCAACTCGAATAACTTTGAGAAATTACACGGAATGGATATAGGACGGTAATTCTCAATTGTTCCAGCATCGCCCTTTTTAAAGATAGGGCAAACTTTGGCTTGCTTCCAGATATTGGCAAAAATACCTGTGTTAAGGATCAGATTAAAAATGCGGAGCAGAGAGTCTGTAAGTGCAACAGAGCAGTCCTTAGCTAAAAAACTAGGAATTAGATCTGGGCCAGAGGTCATTTTGCTTTTGAGACACTTGCTCGTTATAATATTGGTAGCCGCGAGCGCGACGACGTCTATGCAAGTTAAGGGAGGTTCAGAGACGACAGGATGATCGCTGGGAAGTGAGTTCGTGTATACACTCCTGAAATAATCTTTAAAAGTGGACACAATGCTGTCAGGCGTATTGTATGATTGGTTAGAAAGCTTCATTGAGCCGGGGATTTGCGACTGATTACGTTTGCTTTGAATAAAAGACCAAAATTCACTCGGATCGGAGGTTATTTTGTTCTCAATACTATGGATGTACAGATAGGATGGATAGGAAGATAGTTGAAAAGCTATTTGGGTTCCCGATCATCTGACCTACCTCATTAAACAGCTCTATTGTAACAACATAGCCCAAATAAGAATAGGAAACGAACTCCCAAAGAACTCTAAGGTGGGCAAACGCGTACGGCAGGGATGCATTCTCTCCCCTATACTTTTTAATATCTACGGAGAGTGGATTATGAGAAAGACTCTAAGTGACTGGAGGGTGGAGGATCGATTAAAGGAAAATAGATCTCTAACCTTCGGTACGCTGATGACACTATCGCAGTGGCTATTAACGAACAAGGAATCTATGATCTCATAGAATAAATAAACATGGAATTCTGCGGCTTAATAGATCCAAATATTATCTAACGACTTAGATTGGGCAGGAACAATTCCTCTACCATTACAGCTAATTTAAGACAGAAATAAAGGAAGAAGTGGAAAGTCCATCGTATCCGTAAGGAAACTAAAATGAGACTTATAAAATCCCTAGTATTTTCTATTGCTAAGGATATAAATCCTGAACCATAAATACGGCATGTCGAAGAAGAATTGAGGCGTTTGAAATAACTTGTTACCGTAGAATGCTGAGAATACCATGGACAGTGAACCGTACCAATTTCTATTTTAAGAAAACTCTAAATTCGCGACAAGGAAAGATTATTACCAACAATCCAATGACGCATGCTTACATTATTTGATCATCTGTACGGAGGGACGGCATGTGGGCCTCTAAATCTCCCAAACCAAAATACCATAGGTAATAGGTGGCTGTATAATTGCTGAGTTAATCATTTGCAGATATTTGATGGCAAAGTACTTTTTTACTTCTTTAAATTTGTTTATAAAGGTTCTGAGTTTATTGTTATATAACATGTTAAATTTGTTAATTCCACTTCAGATTGGAGTATAATATTATATCATTTTATATTGTATTATGATATTGTCAATATTAGTAACATATATTACGATGGTCTAAAAATCAAGAAGAGATTCTGAGTAGTAACCAAATGAAATAAAAAATGTGTTGTCCATGTCCATTAAAAGTTTTTTGGGTACTAAGTCGTTGATCTACTCCTAATAGGTCTGACTGATTTTTAGTTTAGGTCGCTCCATATATTGCTTTTAAAAATAAGAGTAGAGTCATCAGCAAAACAAATAATTTTCTTTGTTAATTCCGTATAAATTAAAGCGTGTATATAAATATTAAGCAATGATCTCAGTATGATTCCTTGGGAGAGCTATACTACTTTCTTCTCCACGTTTCCACGTCACCTTTTGCCTGGTTAATATTTGGTTGTCCTTTTTCCTTTCCTTTCCTCCACAGGTCGTTTTCAAATCTGTGGTTAGCTGAACTTATTCACGCCAAATAATGTCGGATAAAAAGACACTTATACTTAAATGAAATCTGAAAGTTTTCACTAAAGTGCACACATAAGTATGAAATACGGTAGATGGACTTATGGTTTAAATATCCAGTCCAAAGGTCCACCGAGGAAGGTGTACATAAGACACGAACAGAGGAAGGAACGAACTAAGAAAAGGTAAATAATAAGTATAATAATATATTAAAATAAGCTAATTATTTATTTAATTTAAATAGAACATTTTTAATTAATGTAAATATAAAAATTAAACTTAGTTATCTCTTAATATCAACCAGTAACAAATGCTCTTTACAAGAACTTTACTTGCTAACTATAAATATTACTTTACTATAAAGACATACTTACTGTAAAGACTACTAAGGTCGATGAAAAAGCACAGAAACTAAATTGTGTAGCGCACTTATGGCAGCAATAACCCAGAGAAAATATGGATATTATAAGTTTCGGAAACTTCTTTCAAATTTCATGTTATTACCCGCCATAAAGAATGCCAGGCTTGCGATGGTAATTTTATGGCGCTTGAATGAAATATAGTTTTATTAAATTTAAAAAACGTAATGCTCAAATGGAAATTTTAAATAAATATCTTGATTTTGTTACATTTGCGTTTATGCCTAGTCCATCTCTGATTTCTACAAATATAATAATTAATATATAGTCAATGAAGCAGACGTCTGGCGCATTGCACTCCGGTGAGAAGCCGCTATATTAGCGAATCCCACCTTTCATATTACGGAAGATATAAGGATATATAATTGAGCCAAATAAATTCAATAATTTAATCTCATCTATAGATATACATAATCACTTCCTCTGGGAATATTTGCCGCTTTACCGATATGATGCGGGTACTCGGAATATTTATGGTTGTTATTGTGGTCTTATCGGTATGAAATATAGAGCATGGCTTAAACAACTAATTGCTAACTAAAGCGAATATTGTCAAAAGGATGGGAATTTTTAACACCTAATAAAATAATTTTCTAAATTATTTCTTCCATAAGTAAGTAAAACGTTCTTGATTAAATCATACTGATTTGTTTTTTTTTTAGATAAATTTATTTGTTGATTTGTATCGGCAGAGATCTATTTTGATCTATTTGCTGAGTGGAGAACAGCATAAGTAGCATTATTTTATTAACTGTTCATTGGTTTCATTTTTCAATTATTCAATTAATTGCTTAAATTATTTTTAATAATTTATATCACATATTATTTATCAGCGATAAACTGTGTACGATAAGTATGTTTATTGTGTCTTATTACTAGCAATGAAAATTGCACACTTAAATGTCAGTTCCTTATTTACTGGATTTAATGATCTCTCTTATTTAATCCAACAAAAGAACTCTAATATAGTCATGTTAACTGAAAGTTGGTTAACGCAAAATACATATTCGGAAGTTTTTAATAATATTCGTAAGGATAGAAAGCATTATAATGGAGGAGAAGTATTTGCTTATATTAAGAATACAATTCCTTATAGTAATATATAGTAATAAGATTTGTAGGTAAATGATTTCCTTAAGCACCTGTTTTTAAAGTTAAAAATACGTAACCACACGTATGGTATTGCAGTATGCTAAGTCCAATATAACATAATTTTTGTCGACTATTGATAATAATATGTTACACATATGCACACATTTTCATAATGTTATTTGGATGGGAGACCTTAATAGGAATTTCTTCAATATTCCTAACCCAATGCTCACATGCTTGGAAACATACAATTTTACACAAATAATTAAACTCGTATAACTTAGACTTCAAGTAATTTTGATGGATCCTAGATTTATTTACAAATCACTCATTCTTAAAGATTAGGGTATTATAAATGCAGATCTAATTTCTGATCATAAGTTTAGTGATAAAAAATTTGTACTCTGAAATTTAAAGTTCTCCCAAAAATTTAAACATATCGTTGCTTTCCCTATTGATTTTCACTTTCTAGACTGTCGTTCCACTATAAGAGAAAATATTATAGATATTTAAATTAGTGTTTTAAATAGCTTCATTATTACATTATTTAATAAGCATGCTCCAATCAAGACAATCAATGAAAAATTACTAAACCAAAAGCTGAGTGTCTAACACCTAATCTAAGAATGCTCATTAGTGATAAAAATTAAGCTTTACAGAACGGCGAATCATGTGTTACTATGATTCGCCGAGAAAAAAAAAAACTATTTAAATTTTATTGCTGTTCAAAACAATAGTCATATAACTTGATCAACACTTCGAATTTCTTCTGACAAGACTTACTGAAGTATTGCAGTGCGCATATTGATATACAGGGTGGTCCGGTTTTGATGGCGGAAAATTAAATGGCCGACGGAGAACGAAAAAATAAAAAGTTTGCTATTATAAATAAGATTCGAAAAATGATTCGTTAAAAAATTACAGGGTGTCAAAATTCTAATTAAAAAAATATTTTTTTTTTATTTTTCTTAAACCACTTTAGATATTTTAATGAAATTTGGCACGTTTAGACAGTTAATCAAGACGCATCTTTTTGTGCAAAAATTATTAATTTTATTTACCAGTAGCGTGTGTGCGGGCCGATCTTCATACAATTTTAATTAAAAAAATGATGCGCCACTATTTTTTTTTTAATTTATTTTTTTTATGAAATCCCTGTTTAATTTAAAATGAAAAACATCTCTTTACTTTTTGTCGTACGACACACCGTTTGCGAGTAAAAATGCTGATTTATAAAAACACATAAGAAGATAACACATTTAATTCGTTTAAAAACAATTACAAAATAAAAACAATTAATAATTAAAGAAGTTGTTCAAAATGCAGCCCACCGACCTCAATAAATTTTCTACACCGAATTATTAAGAAGCTTATTGCAGCCAGTACCACAAAATTTTGATTTTGCATGTCATGCTTCCTGAATTCTTAAGATTAATTCCTCTCTGTTAAATACGGGATTAGCGTAAACTTTATCCTTAATGTTTCCGCAAACGTAAAAATCTAGTGGATTAAGATCCGGTGACCTGGGTGGCCAGGGTATTGGTCCAATACCATTTTGATCATTAATATTATTCCTCCGTAGCCGGCCAATCCACCTTCGAGGGTAATTATTATTAAGCCAGTTTCTTACACCTATTCCAAAATGTGGGGGGGGCTCCATCCAGTTGTATCTATAACTTTCATGTCTCAAATTAATGGGTAAGTTCTCAATGTAGTCCGGCAGACTATTATTTAAAACCTCCAGAAATAGTTGTGAGTTTAGCCTTGGAGGTAGGAAATGCGGATCACAAACATTATCACGAATAACGCCCAACCAAACATTAACGGAAAATTTAATTTTTTTTTTTAACGATCTTAGCCGAATTGCATGAGGATTCTGTTGTGCCCAAACATGAATGTTATGAAAATTTATCACTCCGCGTCTTGTTAAACAAGACTCATCCGTCCAAAGTATCTTGTGTAAAAAGTCGGGATTTTCCTCTGTTGAGTTTAAAAGACACTGAAAAAATCTTACTCTCTTTTCAGCATCACCAGGGTGTAAACCCTGAACAGGCTGTAGGTAATATGCATGCCTGTGGTCAGCGTGTAAGGTTCGCAATATTTGAGATTTAGGAATTTGTAGTTGTTGAGCTGCCTTGCGAGAGCTCAGCCTTGGATTATTATCAAAAGTGCGCAGTACACGATTTTCATTATTATTTCTTTGGTTTCGGTATTGTTCATTATTACCACGTAGACCAAAGTTCCTAAAATTTTGATGTGTTCTAATGAACACGCGAGCATCTGGAATTCTTCTATTTGGATACCGTCTTCGATATTCACGAACCGCCGCGGTGTGATGGAAATGCCGCTTCCGCATTTCCATCACAAAATCCATAACAAAAATTAATATCAGCGTATTCATTACTTGAAAAACGCATATTGAAAAGACATCTTGTGTCTTTTTTAGAACCCAACAGAATAATTTAGTCTTTAATTAAATTTAGTATTTTCATATTTTTTGTTTAATAATAAAAAAAATCAGCATTTATAAAAATTTATTTTTTACTCGCAAACAGTGTGTCGTACGACAAAAAGTAAAGAGATGTTTTTTATTTTAAATTAAATAAGGATTTCATAAAAAAAAAGAAATTAAAAAAAAAACAGTGGCGCATAATTTTTTTAATTAAAATTAATTAAAATTGTATGAAGATCGGCCCGCACACACGCCACTGGTAAATGAAATTAATAATTTTTGCACAAAAAGATGCATCTTGATTAACTGTCTAAACGTGCCAAATTTCATTAAAATATCTAAAGTGGTTAAGGAAAAATAAAAAAAAATGATTTTTTTAATTAGAATTTTGACACCCTGTAATTTTTTAACGAATCATTTTTCGAATATTATTTATAATAGCAAACTTATTATTTTTTCGTTCTCCGTCGGCCATTTAATTTTCCGCCATCGAAACCGGACCACCCTGTATATCTGTTTAATAGTATAATAAACTATTGTTTTAAGTAAAATTATTTTCCAGTTGCATGGAAAAGTGCGATTGGATTTTCACCAGCAAAAGTAGCAAATCCAAATAAATTTTCGGATTGGGTGTCATCAGTATTCTACCTACAGCTTCTAAAATATTCGAAAAGATTATGTGCAAACAAACTTACGACTGTTTCCTATCAAAAAATTTATTACCAAATAATCAATGTGAATTTAGGTCCTCTTCAAGTACATCTACAACGCTTGCCAAAGTAACCAATGACATCTTTGCACTACTTGACTATTCTAAAGCATTTGATACGATAAACCATAAGCTTTTAGTATCTTAATTTAAATATGTTGAGTTTTCTGAAAAATCAGCTTCTTTATTTAATTCATTCACAATCTATAAAGTAGATATAAAAAAATTTGCCGTAACATATATTCTGAGAAACAAGATATACTATCCGGTGTTCCACAAGGGTCCATACTAGGGCCCTTGCTATTTATTATTTACACTGCTATTATCTTGTCGTCCTTAAAGAATTGTCATGTGATGGCTTATGCTGATGACACACAGCTATACTGTGAGTGAGGATAACTATAGTGAGGACGCGCAAGTTGGAACAAGTTGATTTAAAATTCAGAGTTTTGTGTTCGAAAAAAGACGCTCGGACACATTTTTATTTTTGTCATGATTCTTTTGATGATAAATTCATGTATACAGGGTGAACCAAAAATGAGCTACGACTGTCGACTTAATTTTTTTAAATAAAAAACTCTATTTTCAATTTTATTTTGTAATTATGTATAAAAATTTAAGTATATTTTGTATACCAATTCCTATACCTAACCTCAATATTTATTAAGAAATTTGAGATTAAATTTTTTATAAATAACCATGAATTTTTGGAACAGTTTATAAAGAAACAAATGTAAGACCCTGTTTATTTTCTAAAGAATTGAAATATTTTTCTTAGTCATTAAGATGAAATTTATCGGTCTAACCGAAAAGAGGTCCAGGATATTTACAAAACTAAAGCTAGCTCAGCGGTACCGTAAGTAACCAAATACGGTTTACACTTAGCGTTTCCCCGCGGGAATTATTTTTATGGGAAAAAGAGTCTAAGATAAATATTTCGTTTATAAAATTCATTTGAGTTTTGGTCACTAAAGAGTGAAGTTATTTAATAAAAACAATAAAGGGTGTTGCGACGTGAAATAAGCTGTGTTGGTTTGGTGTAGTGTTTTACTACAAGAAAGGGTGAGTGTTATCACAGAGTATGCTTTTTTCTATCTTATTGATTACACCGATATTTTGCCTTTTTAATTAAAAATGTGATTAATGAAATATTTTAATGACCGATTGTTGTTTGTCTTGCTTGTGTTGTTGTGACGATTGTTTATTGTTTCTTGTTAAGATACTGAGCTGGTCTGGGACCATTGCACAGCGCGTTGTATTTAACAAGGCTTTGTATCTGGAGAGGACCCTCGCGTTTTAGTGTCCATTGCACCCCTCAGTACAAAGTGTGTTATCGTCAAGTGGTCTAGATCGGAGATTGCTGTCTCAATCTCATGTTTTATGATAATGTTTTTGGTAGCATTTTGGCTACGGTTTGTGAGTAATGTAGTGCTCACGTTTTGGCATATTGAACGATTGTATATCATTCAATATCATTACGTTGTCGTTACTGGGACATCTAACAATCGGATAAAAATAATAAATTAGTGAATAATGAATTTTGGGATATTTAAATTAAGTGGTTAAAAGTTGGTGAACATGAATTAAATGGTTATCGTAAAAGTCAAATCGTAATTCATATTTTTCATATTAATGAGTTTTGCTTAACTTCTTTTTATTTAATTAATTTTACGGGAATAAGTGTGCTCAGATTTTTGTAAAAAATAAATGATTTAAAACACATTTTTAAAAAATTATAACTCTTCATTTATAATATACATAAAAGATATATAATATATAAAGATATACAACACCAAAACAAAAAAAAACGGTGGCCTTTCAATTGCTGTACCAAATTGTTTAAAATTGAAGCATTAGCCTATAATAGCATTATAATAATTTGAGAGTGACTACTATAAGTAATTTGTTAATCATCCCAGATATTTATAAAAATTGTTATTTAAAACAATGAGAATTCATGTATGAGTGGAAATCTATAAAACATTTGAAGCAACAGAAACATATTAACACATTTTTTAACATTTGGCCAAAATTATTATTATTATTTATTTCATAAACTTGTAAAAATAAAATGAATTCTTATTTTATTTCTTTTCTTATATAAATTATTTTACTTTATTTAAAAAAAAGGTTTAAGTAAATTATAAAATATTATTAAAAATTCATAAACATAATCAGTTTACAGTATGAGACAAATAAGAATTTTAAACGTAATTTTGTCATCAAAAGATGTAGAAGCATCTGATATGTTTGATCGGCTATAATAATAAAAATAACGAGCTAAACCTCAAAAGAGTCACTGACAAAAGCGGGGCTTTTCCAACTGCAGCGCTATTGAAAAGAATTTTATATTTTTAAAGAGGCTTTCAGCAACCACAATATTTTTGTTTCTAAGAATTTCAAGATCTTTTATCGATATAAATCACAAAGAATTGAATGAGAACAGAAACAAAGGGTTTTCACCATTATTGGTTATATAGTGCACGGCTTATAAATGTTAGTGTTCTTTTGTTTCGTTCAAATCAATCTCTGCAATTATACACTCATAAAAATTCGAATTAAAAAGTTTTTGTGTTTTTAATTTTTCAGCAGTATTGTTAAACTTTATCAAGAGAGAAAATTATTCTTATTGTGGATTGTTTATCCATTTAAAATAACACAGAAATACTTTTAAGGAACCTTTTAATAAGTTCGAAGAAAAATGATGTATATGTTTGTGAAAATGTTTGTTTTTCGGTCACGATCCACTTACTAAAATATACATTTCGCAATGGTGGTATATTAAAATAATAATCTGAAAACGTGGGGCAATAACACATTAAATTTATTAAAGACAACAACTTTATTTAGAGTAATTTTTAGGGGGTCGTAAAATAAATTTGATCAGGATGCTGTAAACGTGTCTAGAAATTGTCAAATAAATAGTGGAAAATATGCATCGGTTTATTTTATGGATGAGCGGCGTCGCAATCGAAGCATATTTTTAGAATTTACTTTAACCTTGCTTGTGATTTGCAGATTATTACTGCAGATGTGTAATGGAATTTAGGTTTTATTTCGTTTTCCTGTTTTTCTTTTGATAATAGGTCAGTTTATTGTTTTTAAAACAATACTTCATTATTGACAAATATACATTTATTTTTTTTAAATGATTAGAGTTTTTCAATAAAAAAAGGAAGATTATGAATCACCAATAACCTTTTTGAAAACAGTAGTTGAATTAAAGTTACTTAAAAACATGCAGTGTCCTTCTAAAACGCTAATAAAAATATTACTTTTTTAATTTTAAATGAAGCTCCTAGGGTAACAATGAAGTATTTGATAAACATAAAAATTTGAAAAAATGCTTCTGGTTTTCACAATTTTTCTTTTTAGAATACAAAAAATTTACACTGGCCCGCAAAATTAACCGGACACCGAAAATTTGCTCCAAAGGCAATCCTTAATAGCTTTTTCAATATTGCATCGGTTTTGATTTTTTTTGCCGAGTTTTAGGCCATTTTACTATCATAATTTTTTTCACATTCAAGCTACAAACATTTTCACTGATTTGTTATTATACAAGGATTAATAAAAAGTTGTATTTTACTCTAAACTTTTAAACACTTTGTGGAAAAAATTCACAGCCGATTAATAATCCTTTTTACTGCATTTTCAAGCTCCATCTTTTCTTAACAACTTATTATTTGACTCCTTCCGATAGCTGTCTTTTTAAAGAAAAAGCACCAGCTTAAAGGAAAGAACGCAGTAATGCTTTAGTAGCAAGGAATTTTTTTTTTTTAAATATTGCAAAGTCCACTATTATAATAAAAGAAATATGTAAAAGTCTCCGTGGCACCGTAGCATGTCAAAAAGATTGTTGTTAACGAATTACAGATTTGATTTTAATGTACATTAGTGGGTTTTTTGGATCGTTTTTAGGTTATTTTTGAAAGTGTGTTTCGGAGCTGTTGCGTAACCGCTAGACTAAACTTAAAAAGGATGAGCCCAGAAGAAGTGGCACAAGCCGTCGCTCTACGAGACGATGGTCGTCCGATTAGGTAGTAAGTATTTCAGAATCGATTTCTTCGTCTTCAAGTTCTTTGAGAGCGAACTTCCTCTGCTCCAGCTTTAGTAAAAACACTGACAGATATTTAAGATATCTTGGTTTCACCTGATACCGAAGAAGGTTAGCGGATCAGAATTTAACATCTCATATACATGCTATAGGTACCTCTATTAGATGCGGGACATCGATGGCTACGTCTGTGGTTATTATAGTTTCTAACTTTTATATGTGTGTAATTAGGTCTTTTTTTATAATAGTCTTGCTCTTTTATTAAGTTAGTTTAGGATTATCACTTTTTTTTTCCTGACTTGTCTTATTTTATTGTATATGTATTAACAAATGACCAAATAAATTAAAAATCAGTAATAAAGGAAATTCAAGAGGGAAATCAGGTGTTTTCTGCTGAAAAACTCCACTACTTTCTATACATGATTACAGGTAATTTCATTGTTTTTTTTAATATACTTTTTAAAATCTAGAAAGGAGGGAAATTTAAAATAAAATATAAGTCTTGCACACAAATTCTTCTTGTATGTTATGTTTTTGTGTCCGTACTTCCGCATCTTCACCACTCGAACTCATACAGATGAGACATGAACGAATGGCGAAATATTCTTTTTACAGACAAGTCTCGTTTTACAAAATATTCACCTGACGGACGTCAAAGAGTATGGAGAAAGCCCGGAGAAAAATACTCTCAATGTTGTACCTCTCCTAGAGTACAATTTGGTGGCGCAGGAGTGATGGTGTGGGGTGGTATTTCATTGGACGTACTTATAAGCCTATTATAAAAGAAGATTTTATCT
This sequence comes from Anthonomus grandis grandis, assembly GCF_022605725.1. Lineage (NCBI taxonomy): Eukaryota > Metazoa > Arthropoda > Insecta > Coleoptera > Curculionidae > Anthonomus > Anthonomus grandis. Next base: position 6,575,429 of record NC_065561.1, read on the forward strand.
TGATGCACGGCAATTCTCGACTACCCATAGCATAAATAACAAGAAAATATTTAATCGAAGTTGACATTCATGTACAAGAAGATCCTATTGAGTACTTGTGGAATATACGGGGAAGAGGAGTTAGGCAAAAGTACGGTAAGATTTAAATTTTAGCTGCGTTACAAAAAGTACTGGCAAACCCCAAGATGTGATTGCTTCCTTAATTAGATCAATGCTCGAAAGAATGAGGGTTGTTAATCAAGCTCGTGAAAGAAATACCCGGTTTAAAAAAAAATTCTCGCCGTTATCCATATAAAAAAAATTTCTACTAAGGGATTATTGCATTGTTTCCTTTAAGCCAGTGCTTTTTCTTTAAAAATATATACCGGGTGGTGCGTCGCCGAGCGGAACATCGGAAAACCAATGTAAATTTTAAGGGGGTCAATTATTGGCTTCCCTGTACATTTTATAGAAAAAATGTAACATAACTTTTTGAAGAGACCAATCCGGCGAACCCTTGTGTAAAGTTTCAAAAAGCTTTAATAAGCGAATCTTGAATTATGCGATTAAATGTAATTGAAAAATTAGCAAATTTTCGGTTCAGGTAAAACCAAACAGGCACCAGTAAAAAGAATATTGTCATTGACGTGAGGAAAAGTGTCAATAAATCAGTGACAGTCGATATTTGAAAACAAATGTGAATTATTCAATCGACGAAAAAATAGCCATAATTAAGTGGCATTATGCGGGAAACAGACTTAGAGCAGTATCTGAAATATTTTCAGTTTATTTCCCCACCAAGCCCATTCCGTCCTTTTCAACTATTAAACATATTATCAATAAGTTCGAGTCCAAAGGTACCGTAATAAATAATTGTAAATGTTCAACTCAGGATATCGAAAATAGAGCAGAAGAAAGAGAGAACAGAGATTTTAATATTCTACTGAGTGTGGAGGAAAATAAGATAGTTAGTACGAGGGTTCTTGGGCAAGAGGTAAATAAACATTATACAACGGTATTGCGCACTTTAAAAAACTCTTGATATATTATTCATATAAATTCGAAAAACATCAAGAGCTGCAGGAAGGAGATGAAGAGCGAAGAATGGCATTTTGTTTTGAAACGATAGAAAGAGCAAATAATGATAGGAATTTTTTAAGAAATATTTGTTTTACCGATGAATGTACATTTACCCTCAACAATGAACCAAATGTTCAGAATTGCCGGTATTGGAGCCAAGAAAATGAACGTTTCGAAACACTTTGTTCATACTCGGACATAATATCCCCAAAAAACAAATGTATTGGTGGGAATTATTGGACACCATATCATTGGACCCTTTTTTATGAACTATAACTTAACAGCTGAAACCTATTTGGACTTATTTCAAAATCAAATTGGAAGAAGTTGTTCAGGAAGATCAAACGATCTGGTACCAAATGGATGGTTGCCCGGCCCATAATGCCCGTATGGTTAGAGAGTGCTTGGAAAATGCTTTTAACGGCAATATTATTGGTCCACGGTACTGGATACTTTGGCCAGCCAGGTCACCTGATCTTTCACCGAATTACTTCTTTTTGTGGGGTCATTTAACCCTTTCAGGACCAGTGGTTAGCTGAGCTAACCACAATTTATTAAATTTGTACGTAAACGTCTAGCGGTCATTTGATCTAACCGCAATGCATAGTGTGTTGCCTAAGTCGTATATTATATGGAAATATTACATGCATGCTCTAGATGGCAATAAATTCGGTTTTTATTTCGATATTTGGTTAGTGTGAAAGGATTCTTTTGTTTTGGTGAAAACAAGTGCATTTGCTTCTCGTTTTGAAGTGGTTTTGATGAAAATTGGCAGGTAAAAACATATTTCCTTTATAATTATTTGTTAGAAATTAATTGTTTTGATAGTTATTATCAATTTGTTATGCTCATTACTTTTATTTTTGTAAAACAAATGTGTGGTATCCCGGTCTAACCACCAGGCATCAGTAACTCTGAGAGGTATCAGAAAAGTTTAAGATTATTGGTTTACAGGAAATTTACGAATGGTTTGAAATAAAGACTTTGAATATAATAGTCTCAGGCGGTTCTTGGTGATTTCCAAATCTAATAGGAGTTGAAATATACATTTGCTATGGATATTTTTTATTACTAGTGATTTATTTCACAGAGGGTTTATTTCTTTTTTTTTCAGGTCCGTCCAAAATTACTTGGAGGTGGGAAGAATTAGAAAATCTACCTCCTGGCGATTTTGAAAATTTAATCAGTAGCATACCATCTGATAACGAATCAGAGGTGTCTTCCGTTACCGAAGATGATATTTGTGACGGTGAGGACATTTTGGATATTATGGCAATGGACGTTGATATATTAGAAGATGTCGAGGAACAGTGAGGTTAGCTGGAGGTAAGGAGGTGATTGACAGAACTTCAGTAAATGCATAATTAAACGTCCCCCTGTATATCTAATTTGAAGTGTTTTCTTATTTTTGTTTTTTTTTAAGAAAGGTATTAAGGGTGGATCGTTTTGAAATGAAAGCACTGTATAATACATCCCAAAAGTTATGTCTCAATTCGTTTATAAATAAGCAATGGGTTTTTGCAAAAACGCTCGCATCTGTCGATTTTTATTCCAAGTTGCGCTGTTTTTGTACCTGAAGTTGATATATACAGGGTTGCTCAAAAAATCGATCATCAATTTAAGTCAATAGTTGAAAAAACACCATTCATCTAAAAAATGATAAAAAAAACTAAATTAAACGTTCCAAGTGGATAGCATTCACGGCTTGATACAAGGCGATCACTAAAATCTCGTTACACATTTTCAATCATTTCCTGAATGACGGCGCGCACTTGTCTGCGAATCCTCCCTTTTAAGTCGTCTAGATTATTTGGCCTATTAACAAGTACCTTCGACTTGAGGTAACCCCACAAAAAAGTCCATTGGTGTTAGGGCCGCCGACCTAGCAGGCAATTCGATGGGTCCTCGCCTTCCTATTCACCGTTTGGGAAAGGTTTCATCCAAAAATTTACGCACGGTGGCAGCATAGTGCGGTCGAGCATCATCTTGTTGGAAAATTTGTTCTTCGTCAGGATAGTCTGGGTCAAATGGATTTGGAAATAAAACTAGTAATGCTGGAAGTAATTAAATTTGTAGAAAATTGATATACACTTTTTGTTAAAAAAAAATGGACCTATTATTATTCCGCGCACTATTTAATACCACACACTTAGTTTTTGAGGGTACTGGGTATTCACCTCCAGCATCCAATGCGAATTTTTTGTTGCTTAATATCGACAATTTTAGATTGCACATGTTTTGCAAAAGCTCACAAAACTCAATTTGCCTATCGAAATCGTCACCAAATAACTGTTACACTGGCTTATCACCCATATAACTTTATATGGGTGATATTTTGTGTTTTTTAACTATTTATTGAAATTCAGATTTCACTATTTGTAAATTAGCCCCAATCTGCGACAAAGAAATGCGTGGATTTTCTTCCAAAAGTTTCATCTCGAGCAAAACGACCATTTTTCGGCAGATCTCCAACACGACATAATTCTCTAAGTTTATGCTTTATTCTACTCACGACCTTTTGACATATCGAAGGACTATCAGGATGAATTTCATTGAATAATTAAGCAGCTTCTCTTTGACTACGTGTTCTATAACCAAACCCAACAATGCACAGATTTTCTATTTTTTCTCGTTCCGTTAAATTCACCATTGTGAAAACCGCAACTTTGCTCGTACACTTGATAATACCTATTCGGCGTACAACTGTCATATAGTTTTTTTGAAAATACACACCAAAGAATGGAATTTTGCTCTGCTTATAAAAACTCTCAGAGATAAGGTGCGACCTTCAATAATAATGTTCGACCGTGTTTTTTTCGATAACTGTTGACTTTAGGTATAAGACATCATGCATGAAACATACGTAGAATTATACGCAAAATTCAAAAATTAAATAAAAAAAGGTGCTTTCATTTGAAAAAATGAAGTTAATAATCAAAATTTATTTTTGAACAACCCTGTATATACAAACCTAACGTACAAAAACGCGCAACTTCAAAATTAAGATCAACGGATCCGAGCGTTTTTGCGAAAAACCCATCGCTTAATTTTAAACAAATTTAGACATAACTTTCGGAACGCACTCTATATGTATAAATATTATAAAATTCTTTTTACGAATTGCTATTCGATCACAAACTACGCTTTTTATGAAAACAACCTACCTTCCCGTTTTGGAAAAATATAATGCATTTTTTTCAAGAAAACTTTCAAGCGTATTAAATAATCAAAAGTTTAAATAAATTTTTGCCAGCAGTTCTATTTAATAAATGGCCGCCCCATTTATCATCTATTTTAATTATCTTCATTGACATGGTATGTCAAATATATCTCAACTTTGATTAATACTGCTTACTATAATATTATGTGAACTTTATCGCTTTGTGGAATTTGATCTTGAATAATGAGAAATTGTTTGCAGTAAAGCGTACATTAACTGAAAATAATAAAAGAGTCTGAAATAATCTGAAACTGATTTAAATTAAAAGAAATGAAAAACATAAAAACAATGTAAAATGAATGCCAGTGTAGTAACTAGATACCAAAATATTACGTAGCTTTGAGAAAAGCAAGCAAATTCTAAAAGGCTTTTTTGGCAAAATATTTTTTCTCGGTGGTATTTTTTCTTATATTTTTTACAAAATATTAACGTTTAAGATGGTTTTAGGCCTTACAGGAAACACTTATTGACTTATAAAGAAGCTACTCTAGATCCTATCCTGACCAAAAATCAATGCTTGTGCTGCTTATTTTATGGTAACTAGTGAAACTGGTTTTATAATAAAAGTATGAAAAATGTATGAGTTAGCAATAATAGATCGAATCACCTGCAGATTATAATTTTCTATATTTGTCAATTTACCTGCTGTTTCAATATAGTGTTAAGTTAATTTAAGTAGTTAGCAAGTCAAAATCTGTTACGTCTTATTTTATTAAGTAACATTATTTCAAAACTTACCTGTTTTTATGAAATTATATTACTCAAATTACTAACAAACTCTATACAAATATATATCAATGTATAATGTTAATTTCAAAAACTCTTACTTCGTCAAATTATAATTAATCTTAAAAACTTGTACTAAAAGCTAAATGCTAACTAGAATATTGTGGTAGAGCAATTAAATACGAGCTAGTAACGAAAACCGTTCCACCAACAAGCTACGAAGTGATTAACTCTTGAAACTTAGTTCACATACTACAAATGATGTGGCTGCTGTTATACGTTCATTTGAGGTTAGTGGTGTCGGGCTCTATACGACAGTTTCATGGGTTTCAACGAACACCGACTGTATAAACTAGCTACCGCAGTTTCACTTAGAGATTTTACATTGTTAAGAGATTTCTAACATGACTAGTTAATTATATGCTTTTAATTTATAGTTTCTCCAGAATTAGTACTATGGAGAATAATTTATTGACTTCATTTTATTTACATTTTTGTTTTAAATACCCTTAAGACTTCATGAAAACTTTCTTGAAAGATTTCAACATTACAATTTTATTGAACTTTTGAGCAAAATATTTACTTCTTTCACAAAACATTTCAAAGGTGTTGCTACTTACAAATGTTTCACCTATAATCCTGGTTTTAGTTTATCGAAGAGAGATTTAAGTGAAGTCATGTCTTCAACGTACATTTTATTAAAACTGGGAATCATCAGTTACCACACATGGGAATCCAAAATAATTTTGTGCCTGACTGGTGTTAAGTAGGCTGTTAGTTAGACTTACTAGAATTAAGTTCTAATGAAAAACAGATGGCTCAGAAACCAACAAAGGAGCAGAAGTTCCGACCGGTCATCACAACACTTAAAGTGACGGGGTTAATACACCATCGTTCATTCATTCAATGTGAATCTCAAGCTGAATATCAACACTGAGCTCATAAGCAACCGGTCTAAGATGATTCAGGATTTCATAGGGAAACTCAATGACGTAGGACAAAAAACAACATTACGCTGATATGGGATTCTGGGCTTACAGGTGTCCAAGGTAATAAAGGAGTTGATATCCCGACTTTCTGTAGCATGGGTAAGAGTATACAGAGTGTCCCAACTAAAACAATCTACCTCAAATAATTGCCCCCTTAAAAAAAATGCTCGGACCCATTGATTTTGGTTTTTAGGGGGGCACATTTTGCGTCTATTTTCAGCGTAAGATTCACCCCCAATATGTTAAAAGGAAAAAAGTGCCTGCTACCCTATTCTGAAGGTTTTTTGACCTTAATAACTGTCAAGTTGGAGGCTTCTACTTTCATTCCTGTTGAAATGACAGCTTGTCAAATAGATTAGCTATTTTTTTAAATTTAATTAACTAAGCACAAAATTTAGCCGCTTTAAACTTTGGGACTAATAATGATGGGCAGAAAATGTTTAAAATAAGCTGGTAGTGGAGTTTGAACAAGTGAATCCCAAAATAAGTACGATTAGAAGGTATCATTTTAAAAATTTGTTTTAATTTAAAAAAAGGGCAATTTTTTGTTGGAGTATTACTCGGGTTCAGATAAAAACAAGAAACTTTTTGTGATTTTTTAACAACACTAGTAATGTTTTCTACATAGAAAAATTTATTTTTATTAATTTATTTATTCAATCAATATACAGGAAACCCCATTTTACAAAAGATTTGGTTACAATATTAAATAATGTAAAAGATGTATAATTAACATAATAAAAGTACTATCACGAACATAATTAGACAGTCTTCAAAACATATACACAAGAAATAAACCCAATAAGAAAACAATAAATTAAAATATTTGACCCAGTTGACCAATAAATCGGAGAGAGTGAGCTTGCAAATGGATCAAGTTCAGGGTGAGAGTTTAAATAGGCAAGACTACGACAGATTGGAGAATGTAAAGAATAGTTGGAGTGACAGATCGGTAAAGCAAACAGTTCATGTCTCCTTAGGGTGCGTGCAGGGACCTTTAAATTAAAGCTGTTGATGAGAGCAGGGCAATCAATAAGCCCATGAATAACCTTATACATAAAGCTGAGGTCACTTTGAATCCTTCTAGACTCCAACGATTGAAGTCCCAATATTGCCTCCATGTCAAGCAGGTTGTCCTGCATATTCAACTTGTAGGAACAGTACCGGGTAAACCTCTTTTTGACTCTTTCAAGTTGCATTTTGTGACAATTATAAAAAGGAGACCAAATGATCGAGGCATACTCTAAATGACTTCTAACTAATGAACAATAAAGTATCTTCAAAGTAGATATAGACATGTCACGACAAGTTCGTAGAACAAAACCTAACATCTGAGAGGCCTTCCCCTCCACAAGATCACAGTGTTCCCCAAATTTGAGCTGAGTATCAAAGACTATTCCTAAATCCTTTATTGAGTCAACAGAACTAAGTACTATGTCATCAATAGTGTATATGTGTGTCCCCCTTGAGGAACTCCAGAAGTCACCAAGATACTTCCAGATTCAGAATCTCCAATCCTAACACGCTGCTCACGACCCAGCAGCATGCTTCTAAGCTACCTTAGGGATCTTTCACTAAAGCCAAGGGAACTAAGTTTTGCTAGTAATAACTCATGATTTACCCTGTCGAAGGCCTTCGAGAAGTCAGTATAAATTGAATCCACTTGATAACCATTCTCGAAGGCCTCCAGCAAGGCAACCTCATATAAAACAAGATTAGTAGAGGTAGCTCTACCACTAATGAACCCATGCTGCCTCTCATCAAACACCCCCTTGCACGCCCACCTAAGCTGATCACATATAATATCATCCGAAATCTTGGAATTTTATAAGTTGTTCGAAATGTTCGCCGTTTACTTATATGCAGTGATACAATCGAGCTTCGAATTTCTTTAGAACGCTTTCAAAGGTTTCAGGTGATAGCTGACGGCATTCAACTACGATTCGTTGTCTTAAATCCTCAAGTGATTCTGGCTGCGTTTTGTAAATAACTAATTTTAGGTATCCTCAAAGAAAGAAGTCCAATGGTATTAATTCAGGTGATCGTGCCGGCCAGTCTATTGGCCCTCTCCTCATTCGACCAGGAAAAATAATATAAAGGGTATCTGGAAAAGGGAGGCTAATCTGGCGGCCATACATATAAGGTGGACCAAAATAAAGCGACTTTCGTTATGCCATTTTTTAATTGGGCGCTCGATATTCAATATACAGGGCGTTAAAATGAGAAATATAAATTCGTTTTTTTTTTAGGTAAGTCGACTGTTAAGATATTAGATTTAAATTTGGTGTGTTTTTTGGAAGAGAAATTAAAATTTATTCATAGATTCGCTATACCTTGTAGAGGGCGCCACCTGCGTTATATTACATGTGTTAAAATTACCAAAAATTGTGTGTAGCCCCGTATAATAAAGTTCTAGTAACAAATTATAATTATCCAATCTTTTCTTGTAAAAAAAATATTGTTAGTAAATGTCCGTAATGTTCTTAGTAATGAGAATCCGTTGTATTAGATATCTTAATATTAAAATCTAGATACTTCTTTCTAAACAAATTAGCTGACCTTGGGCACCAGTAACTTTTTACGCCCTATCAAAGTGACAAATTTAAACGCTTCTGACGCTCTTAACGAGCTTCTCAATTACTCCTAAAATAGATCTACATTTTTTAATCATATATTTGTATTTGGTGTATTCTCTTACAGCTTATAAAACCATAATGGCTCATAGACTAAGAAATATATCCTTTTCGGAAATGGCGGATACGGTTTTGATGTTTGGTAAGTTTTAAATATTATTGTAAACAGTAAATACCTGTCAAATCTCAACTAGGAAAATGTGACTCCAATGCTAGTTTAGGCGCTAGATGCTATGCCCAAACATTCCCAAACCGATTTCATCCCAAAAGAAAATATTTTATAAATTTGATTAACCGCCTAAGTCAGGCTGGAAGTTTCACCGAAAACGGAAGGCTGATTGCGACCGATCCCGAGGCAAGACTTGCTTTTTGTAGATGGTTATGTGAAATAAATAATAGAAATGTGGATTTTATAAGGGCGATTCTGTTTACTGACGAAGCCTCGTTCGCGAGAAACAAAAATACATAACGCACACAATATATGGGCTGAAGAGAATCCTAGGGCCATAGTTAAGACACATCATCAAGTAAATGTTAAAGTCAATGGGCAGGTGTTGTAGATAATTTTCTTTTAAGACCTGTCATTTTACCAGGTTATTTGACTGGTGATTCATTTTTGCTCTTTCTACAATATTGCCCGAATTGCTTAAATTTGCTTTTTTGATTTGCTGATTTGACTTCCCTATTTACATCAAGTATTTCCTAATCGCTGGATTGGTCGAGGTCGAGATCTTACTGTTCTAGGGCCACTCCGATCGCCCGACCTTACACCTTTGGATTTTTCAGTCTGGGGATGTATGAAAGACTTTGTGTATATGAATATACCATGGAAAGAATCATTGCAACTGGAGAGCATTTCAGGTTAAAACCAAATATTTTTCAAAGCCTTAGATTTTCTTTAATAAAGAGGGTTCATATGTGTATGTGTATACAAATAAATGGGAGCCACGTACGAATAATTTAAGGCCATAATTCTAATAATTTACGTTTATTTTGTTAACTTGTTAAAATGTATCTAGATTTTAAAATTAAGATATTTAATAAACGGATTCTCAGGCCGACATTTACTAAGAATACTTTTTTTACAAGAAAAAATTTGATAATTATAATTTTTTACTAGAATTCTATTATACAGGGGTATAAAAAAGTTTTGATATTTTTAACACATGCAATATACCGCAGGTGGCGCTCTCTGCAAGTATAGCGAATTCGTGACCGGATTTCTCCATGAGGAATTTTTCGTTCCAAAAAACCCCTTCTCACCAAATTTTAATTTAATATCTTATAAAACACTCGACTTACTTCAAAAAAACGATTTTATATTTCTGATTTTGATGCCCTGTATATTGAATACCGAGCGCCCAATTAAGAAATGATAAAACGAAAGTCGCATTATTTTGGTCCACCCTATATGTGGCCGGCGGATTGGCCTCCTTTTTCGGGACACTCTGTATAGAAAATCTCTTACAGGACGAGCGTAGTGAAGAGGTACTGCATCTTGTTGAAAGATTAGCTGGTCTTTGACTAAATCCGGGTCGTCTTCTAAAATCGCTGTGATCTGGGGATTGATGGCATTTTGAAGTAAATTTAAATAAATTTCACCATTTAAATTGCCCTGTATGAAAAAAGGTCCAAAAATGTGATGTGCCTAGAATTTGCCCCCACACGTTTAGCTTTAAGAGGCGCTGGCTATGTGTTATACGGATCAAATGAGGGTTACTGTCGCTTTACTTCTCCATTGGAGCAAAACGTTGCGAGACCTTCTACAATGACAAGACATGGTTGCTCAATTTTTCCGAAATATTTTCACAAAACTCTAATCTGCGATCAAAGTCTTCTTCGTTCATCTCCTCAACCAACTGATATATATAGGGTCGAAGCTTATGTGATGTTAAAATTCGTTGAAATCTTTTTCGGGATACGCCTGAATTTGTAGCTGTTTCTCTAAAGGAGTTAGTTGGGGTTATAGCAATATGGTCAAGGACTGCAACTTTAATGTTTTTATTTTATACAGGTCTTACCTTTTTACGTTTTTTGTTGCTAACTGATTCGGTTTCTGTAAATTTTCTTCACAAATTTAACACACTTTTATATGTCAAAGTATGTTAAAGAAGAGTTTTATTAAACCTTGTAGTTGCAGCTCTCGCGCAATAAGATATCATCTAGCAGTTGTTTGCCCTTTTTTGCCAAGCTGTCATTTCAATAGGAATGATAGTAGAGACCACAAACTTGGTAGTTGTTCTCAAGGTTACAAGACCTTGGAAGACCTGGGAAGTAAAATGGCGAAGCTAAAAATAGGCGCAAAATGTGTCACCCTCAAAACAAAATTCGACGCATTTAAGCTTTTTTTTTAGAAGGGGAGGCAATTAAATGGGAAGGATGGTAGTTTTAGTTGGTACATCCTGTATATAATTAAGTTAAAGAAAAAAATTCGTTTAGAAAGAGAGATTTGCCGGAGTTTTCATTGTACAGTATATTATTGGATCAGCTTTGAAAGATCTAAGCCTTTAATAATTGTAAGTAAAACCAAACTCCAACTTTAAGCAAAACGAATTCCTTTAGGATTTCTGATAGGGTATTGTCACATTTGAGAACACCACAACAGCAGAAAGTTAAAGAAGGAGGAAATTCCAAAACACATGCTTGCTGCATGCGAGGTTGTTGCTGTACCTTCTAAAGGAGACATGCCATCCTTAAAATCGTCATACCTATAGGGTGTCCGAAAGCTAGATGCAATCCTTTAAGGGGGTGATAGCTGACTTAATTTCAAACATTTTAAGCTAAATATGTGTAGGTCGAAATTTGTTTATAAATTTTTTATGGCAATTTTTGCATTTTTCTCAAGAAATACCAAAATTTCACACTTAAACGGTAATAGAGCGCATGTTACAATTAGTATCGGAGTTTCACAGTTTATTTTGTTTTGTCTAATGTGTATTAACAAAAATACGATCAATTTCAAGCTTCTGTGTAAACTTATAGAAAAAATAGAAACATTGAAACGCCCTTTATTTTTAGATATCACTCATGCCGATGCCTGGCCAATTCTTAGAATTATGGCCTCTTTTGTGCGGTAAGTCATGTAAACAAAAATTATTAGACTGAGACCTCTCATAAGCCTACTAACCATTAGAGCCCCGTTTATCGGGTTATTTTAGGTTTTAATGTTAAATAAAACACAATTTTGTTTAAACTATTTATTGTTCATGTTCAAAATGCAATCCATTATTTCTAATACAGGCACGAGCCCTTTTTGTTACTTCGATGGTGGTTACTCTTATGGTCATATCTTCTTTCATCCTGTCAAATGCTTCATTTATTTTGCGAATCAACTCTTCTCTTGTTCTTATTTTGGTGATGTATACAAGCTCCTTTGCCCGGCCCCAGATGAAAAAATCCAACGGAGTTAGGTCAAGCGATCGAGGAGACCAAGGAAAGGTTCCGCCTCTTCCGTTCCAACCGTCCGGAAAACAGTCGTCTAAGTAATTCCTGACAGCCAAGGACCAATGCGCTGGACAACCATCTTGCTGAAAGATTATTGGTCCTTCTCGTTCCAATAATCCAACTTTGTCTAGAAGAACGGGGATATCATTTTGTAGAAAATCTAAATAGTTGGCACCATATAAATTCTCTGGTAGAAAATGGGGCCCAATAATAGTCCTGCCTATTACTCCGGCCCACACATTGACCGAAAATCTGTTCTGAAATGATTTTTGTTTTATCCAGTGCGGATTTGCATCTTTGGCAGCCCATTCGTGGAGGTTGTGGAAGTTGGCAATACCCTCCGTGGAAAAATGAGTATCTCGTCTGTCCACAAGATACTTCTTAAGAATAACGGGTCCTCGATGTCCATGTTCAATAAAAAGCGGCAGAACTGAATTCGTCTTGCAGGGTCTTCTTCTTGTAAGCCCTGCACCCCCGTACCATGAAAGGGATACTGTCCATCTTTCTTCATGGTCGTCCACACCTTTCATCTAGAAAGGCCAAGGTCTTCAGCTACTTTTCTGACGCTTGCAGTATGGGTAAAAGCTTCCAGTATTTGCTTCCCAATCTCTACATTATTATGGCCAGGGTTGACCCCACGTGCCGGATTATTCCCAATGCCAACTTCAGTAAGACGGCGAAAGGTGTTTTGAAACACCCTGAAGTTTGGTAACCTCCGATCTGGATAACGTTCCTCGTACAAGCGTCGTGCCAAAGCTCCATTACCGTTAGCGCGTCCATATGTGAAGGTTATCCATACTCTTGGTTGGTAAATTCCATTTTACAATACTGTTTAATAAAACGGGCAGAAACTCGATTTAAAAAACAGTGGATGCAGTCAGTACGAAGTTGATAATCTTACAAAATTAGAGGCGAGAGTGAAACTAAACAACAAGAGGCTAAAATCACACGTTTTAATTTATTAAGCGAGAAGCTAACTTGTAACCCCCACCCCAAAGTACCTACTAGGTACCCCTTACCCTACAGTATCCACTATTAAGTACCTCTGCTTAATTTTATTTTTATTACTTTTTATTTACCTGAATATTTACCTGAACTGTCCCATAATAGGAAACCAATCCAGTAAGTTTTGTTTACATGACCTGCCGCACAAAAGAGGTCATAATCTTGAGAATTGGTCAGGCATCGGCATGAGGGATATCTTAAAATAAAGGGCAGAAGCTAGGCATATTTTTAGAGAGGTTTAAATGACGAAAGCAATTTCATAACAATTATTTAAACATAAAACAAAGCATTTTTATTTTAACTCCATATTTATTTTTTACGTTTCAATATCTCTATTTTTTCTAATAAGTTTACTTTTTAGAAAAAATAGATCAGAAGCTTGAAATTGATCGTATTTTTATTAATACACATTAGACAAAACAAAATAAACTTTGAAACTCCGATACTAATTGTAACTTGCGCTCTATTACCGTTTAAGTGTGAAATTTTGGTATTTCTTGAGAAAAATGCAAAAATTGCCATAAAAAAATTATAAACAAATTTCGACCTACACATATTTAGCTTAAAATGTTTTAAATTAAGTCAGCTATCGCCCCCTTAAAGGATTGCATCTAGCTTCCGGACACCCTGTATAACGCTTAGCAAAACCATAGGGCTGTAAAAAAAAGACTAGCATCAAAATAGTATTAGCAGAAAAAGAGTGTTTTATTTATTTTTTTTAAACCGACTGCGGTGGCACCGTGGGAAAATGTTCCCGATATGATCGTGTGGTTTCTATTTATCTTTACAAAAAAAAAATAAACAAAACTAGTCTGGGTGGCAGTCGATGAAACTACTTGAGTCCATTGTTATTGAGACAGATTTTTTTTTTATTTTTTAATATAATCTTCAATTTTATAAATTTTTTCAGCCGTTTTTTAAAATTCTTTATGTTTTTAAAATAAGATTTTAAAGGTTCTGTAGAATAAGCATTTGTTTGCTAAATAATCACCCCATTTGAAGTAAATCGTCATTCGCCAAGCCATTTTTCAAAAATTTGGAAGGAAAAAAGTCACTGATCACCAAACGTAGCGAATATGGTAGATATACTAATTGGAAGACATATTTTTGATGATGTAAATGGATGTTTTTTTCAAATATAGACGTTTTTCTTCGATTTTCTTGCTCAATCAGTGCAATAACGACGCATGTTATAGCCTTTCCTTTTTTTAAATAATCGATGGAAACTATGCCATTCTAAAGCGTCCACTCTAAAAGACTGCGGACATCAGCTCGCCGTCCAATTTTACTGTTTTTGCTCTTATCTTGGTCTCAACTATTTCGCGCACTAATTTTTTTTGCGGTCACTTAAAATCCTATTTAAAATTTTGTCAATATTTTCGGAAGTAGTAACTTCCACTACGCATCCCGAGCGATGTTTATCTTTTATAAATAAACGGCCACGTATAAACTCATTTATCTAATTGTAAACACTAGCAAATACAGGAGCAGATGTGCCATAAACTACGTCCAGCTCAGCTTAAATTTTTTGTCGGTATAAAGATTTTGAAATAAAAATGTTGAATTACTACTCAAAACTCTCCTTTTCCATTGGTATACACACAAAAGTTGTTAACTTTAATCGATAAACTATAAAGTTCAAACTTTAACAGCTTGAGAAATGGCTAAAAATAGTTATTTTTCGACGTTACAAGCATTAACTCTTGGATTTTCCAAGAACTTATTGAACGCCCCTCATATTACAAGCTGCAGTGTAGTTTTTTTAAATTGTTCTACTCGAATCTATCTTTACGCGTGAGCTATAAGTTAATATTTTAAGTCTTAATTCGTTTCACTTAATAATAAGTAAATTAGACTAATTATTACCAATTTAATAAGATAATTAATGTTTAAATTTAAAAAGTCTTGATTATGAGTTTTCGGTAATATTTAGCTTTAAATTTAGCTTAAAACAATTTTATAATCTACTTGCAAATATCGGCAGTTAATTTGGGTTGCTATTGACTATGCTTTCAACATGTATTTCGCGTCATGCTTGTACATATACCTGGCTACTTGTTTATTGACTGTATAGATATTGCTTATGTAATTATTGATCTGTGGTATGGTTGAGTAGAGTGATCTATGACTAGACTTTGCCAAATAGCATACTCTGTCTAATTTTTTTTTTGCTAAATTATGTATAATAAATATTTAATAAAGGCTATATTTATTTATTTATTTATTCGTAAAAGAATCTATTAGCTTTTTGAAGCGTTTATTTTTAATTTATTCGCATAAGGACGCCATATATTATTTAGCCATCCGTCAATTTTTTAATAATTAAGCGTTAACTGATTAAAATCGAGCCGAGCCGTCTGGTTTATATTTCGTAAAACACACTACAAGGTCACGATACTTAAAGGTCAAACCGCTTATGATGTTTTACTATGTTTTGTAAGTTTTGGGTGTAAAGTTCTTTATTTAATGGGAGCTGTCATGAAAGCTTAATAAATTAAATATTTATACAATTTTGTTCAGCATGTAATAGTCATATAATATGAGGCGTCTCATAGCAAAACTCGTCTTATCCAAATTTTACGAAAAATGTGGTAAATATGGCAATATTCTCTTTAGGTTGATATGCTCTTTCTACCTTAATAATATTCACCAAAACTTGCCTTAACCCATTAAAATTCAACGGCAAAATATTGCTGTTATCGCAAAACTTGCTTTATCCACTTGATGTGTCGTTTCAAAACGCGCGTTATCCGCGCGACCAATCAGAAGTCGAAAACATGAAACACGTGCCTGCTTGTATCACCCGTTTTATATTTTTGTAGATTATTTGGATTAGTATAGGTTATAACAAAGTTATTGTGGGATATTCTTACCAAATTCTTTGTTTTTAACTAACTTTTAAGGTATTTTTATTGGAATTATAATTTATAAAACTAACTAGTTATTTTTAATATGGAGCAAGAAATTATCCCCGCAGAACGGGGTAAATGCAGAAGAAATATCAGTGACAGATCTCAGTGGAAAAGCGAAATACTAAAACGTGAAAGGTATTTTATGTTTTTTTTTGCAAGAATGACAGGGTATTAAAGATAATTGTTTTGCTACTTTAGACGTTCTGCCAAAGGTTTGCCAGTCTATCCTACCTGCGGTCACAATGAAAAAACATACAAATGTATAAGATTAACCAGCCGAGATGTTTATGACTTTCATCAAAACTTTAATCAGGGGAAAACCAAGAAGGAGCAAGATGCGTACATATTAAAATTTTGTAAATGTGCACAACCGAAGCTCGATAGACATATAAAAGTAGGTAGCAGCCGAAAAGGTGTAAGTGTTAAGTATTTTGTGAAAAAGTCCGGTTGCCAAAAATTTAAAATACAAGTTTGCCAAAAAACGTTTTTGAACATTCTTAATATCTCTAAGGATCGCGTCCAAAGAACTGCCAGGCGATATCTTGTAACTGGGCTTTTGCCCAGATAAAATCGTGGTGGCGATCGCGTAAGCAAAAAATACGAAGAAAAGCGAGTGGCCGTGAGAAAATTTCTGGAGAGTTTGAAAGGAGTGGAAAGCCATTATTGTCGTTCGAAATCAATAAGTCGGCAATATTTGAGCAGTAATTTAAATGTCTCCAAGCTTTGAAGGCTCTACAATCAAAAAGCTACTTTTAAAGTAAAAAAAACTTTTTTCCATCACATTTTTTCAAGAAAATACAACATTGGATTTGGAAGTCCTGTAACCGATGCATGTTTCAAATGCATTGAGCTTTCTGAAAAAATAAAATTAGAAAAAGACGTCGATAAAAAAAACCAATTGATGATAGAAAAAAGGGTACACAAGCTAAGAGCCAATGCATTTTTTGCCAAACTTAAAGAGGTTGACTGCAATCTGATAACATATTCGTTTGATCGTCAAAAAAATTTGTCAATCCCAAGGTCCCCG
The DNA here is from genome assembly GCF_022605725.1 of Anthonomus grandis grandis. NCBI lineage: Eukaryota > Metazoa > Arthropoda > Insecta > Coleoptera > Curculionidae > Anthonomus > Anthonomus grandis. The sequence continues at coordinate 6,592,444 of NC_065561.1, forward strand.
CCCAGATTGCTTATTATAGCAGGCAGTTATACACATATAACTTTACTGTTATTCAAGGTTCTTCCAAAGCAAAAATGACCATGGAAAACGTTCATATCTACACTTGGATGGAATATCAACATAAAAAGGGTTCAAATGAAATCTCTTCGGCAGTCTATGATTTGTCCTCTTATTCGGTCATAAGGCTATGTACTGACGGATACGGTGGACAAAATCGCAATTCAACAATGATAGGTATGTTATCTCATTTTCTTATAAATATCGCACCGTCCAATATTTAATCCATAGAAATCATTTTTCCTGTTCCTGGACATTCATATTTACTACCTGATAGGGTATTCGGTAGAATTGAAAAGGAATTAAATAAAATGTCTACGATTATCGATCCTAAAATATATTTGGATTTATTTAAAAAATACGGTACTGTAGTAAACTTAGGCCAAGACTGTCTGATTATGGACTGGAAATCTCAAGTTGGCGATCTTTTAAAAAATGTTAGCTCTTGGCATTTTAAGTTCTGCTTTGCTAAAAGGTTTATATTTACTATAAAATAAATATAAAATATAAATTTATAAATACTCTGGTGAAAATAATATTATGATTAGAGGAGAACAATTTTATAACTCGGATACTCGGGTACCGATCGTCGGGTACCGACCGAAGTCGATTTAAAAAAAAAAGAAAAAAATGGGATCATTTTGCTCCAGACACTATTCCAATGGGAGCTCCAGTAAATTCTGCCAAATTAAAGGATGTGGATAATTTACTAGAAAAACATTTTGGAAATGAATGGAAGAGCAAAGAGGATTTAAAGTTTTATAAAGATGTTTTAGATGGAATATCGCAGCCATTGATAGGACCTAATTCTGAAGTTCCAGAAGATCAATTTTGCGAACCACGAGAAGTAGAAGATGAATGGGAATTAAGAATTAAACTTTTAAGACTTGTACTTTTAAAAATATAGATGTCCCTTCTCAAACTCGGCGTTGTTTTATTTTTTTTGCAGCATAACTTGTCAAATCCAAAATGACTAATCAAAACTTGTCTTATCCATTTTTGTTTATTTATTTTAGCCGATTAAGGATATTCTACATTTAAATAAATTGATGTGAGTGTTTTTTAAAAACTCATTTTATATTATTTATTTTTTGTCATTATATCCAAAAAAATAACTTTAGTAGAGGTTTTTCTGAATTTGCGTAGAACGACTTAACATGGATAAGACGAGTTTTGCTATGAGATGCCTCATATAAATTCTATAATTTTGTTTACAACTACTATGCATGAATTAAATAATTTATTTCATTATTAGAAATAAATTATTCATAAATTCTCAATATACGTGAAGAAAAAAATAGAAAAAGAATACTTGCTCTGACAAGCGGGACGCAGACAGCGCCGAAACTTGCAGGTGCAAGCTATGGTGGGAGGATCCTTTACATCAGAAGGTGAGCCAACCAAAAATTGGTTGGCTCAGCCTAATGAAGAAGGACCTGGGAGGGAACTCCTAATAATGGAGGTAAACAAACTGGCAAAATCATACAAGCAGGTGGCTTGGGTGCCGGGTCTAATCGAGGAATCTCTCTTACATAGTATGAGAAGTACTTACAGTTGAACGTACTCTTATACAGGCTAGATGTACAGAACAATATCAATACCAACACCGCCTGTGGAAAATATTTGCCATGAACCGGCTTGTCCAGAATATCAAGGGCTTCCATGAGGAAGGTTACTACGAAAATACTATCTATGACTATCTATGAAGATAAGGAATTATGGCCCTAAATAAGGGAAGCGAAGCAATCGCCATACCTCAACTTTGGTACCATAAAGCTGAGGCTCCTGGGTAAGCTTCAAGAGAAGGGGTGACAAAAACCACGATGGAGCTGCACCGCGTATTTATAGAGGCCAGATAACAGGCTAGGGAACCTCAAAATGAGACTGTCAGACCAAAAAGAGGGATCCAACCCAAGAAGCTGCATCTTCATAAGAAAATATGTAGGGGCCACACCGCTGTGGGAGTCTTGCGACAGCGACATGGCGGCGGTCACATTGCAAATTAAGACAACGAAAAAGAGCTACGACACAATAATAGTATCAGCTTACTTCCCGCACGATCAATAAGTGGATCACTTCCCACCACAGTTCTGAGACTGGTAACAACAAAGATCGCAGAATGTTTAATAAGATGCGATGTCAATGCACACCACATTATTTGGGGACGCACTGCAACAAATAAATGAGGTGATAAGTCACTATTAGATTACTGTGCAGCATCGAGCTTAAGTATACTTAATGTGGGGAACGAGCTGACATTCGTCAATATACTACGCAGAGAAGTAATTAATCTAACCATAGGTAAGGAATACATCTAAGGTAACAGATGGCAAGTTGGCACGTATCTGACAAACCCAGTCTGTGATTTGACAAACCCAGTCAGATAACAAGTATATAAGGTTCGAACTAAAATCTGCGAACACAACTCCGAGAATTTACAGGAATTTAGAAAAGCGAACTGGAGTCTCTGTAAGACAGTAGAACGCAACCTGAATAACTGTCCAACGGAGGCTAAAAATAACCTGGGGCTTGAAGTGTGGACAGAGTCAGTAACATATCAGAGATGCACTTAATAAATCATATCCCCTAAACAAACCTTGTCAGGTAGGGAACACCTCCTGGTGAAACCAAGAACTGAGTGCACTTAGGTGAACAGTAAGAAAACTCATTAACAGAGCAAAGAGAACTGAAAAGTGGGATCAATATAGACGAAACTTAACCAGACACAATCGTGCCATAAAAAGGCAAAAAGAGAACAATGGAGGAAACTATGCAGGGACTTAATTGAGATACTTGCATATGCAAGACTCCACAAGGCAATAGCCAAGAGGTCGCAACAGACCCTTGGTTCGTGCATAAATTCCAATGGAGAATATACTACAACCAATGAGGAAACGCTTGGCTTACACATGCTAAACACCCACTTCCCGGGATCGGAAATTCTCCAATTAACTCAAGCCCAATACCTAACTCCTGTTAAATCAAACAGGGGCAAAAAGGAAAACTGAGAACTCGCAAAAACGGTTATAACCTACAAACAAATTAAATGGGCCATAGACACCTTCAAACCATTTAACTCTCCTCCGGACTAGATAGTATTATAGCTATGAGCAGGGCAAAGAACTGCTGCTATCCGTTGTTATGCAAAATAAATCGGGCCAATTTAGCCACGCCGCGCCGCATATACCAAAGAATTAGAAGGAAGTGATTTCTACCATTCGCGAGACCCAAATTTTTTCCGACCAATTGGCCCTACATCATTTCTCCTAAAAACAGAGGACAAGCTATAAAAAGCTATATTAGAGACGAGCCCTTTACATCGACACCAATACGCTTACCAAACAAAACAGGTAAATCTTGTGAATCAGCCATCCATGAGATAATTTAAAGGGTCGAACAATCTTTGAACAGCAAAGAAATCGCTCTGGGAGCCTTCTTAGAGATTAAAGGAGCATTTCATGAGAGATGGTTGATTCAACTAAATGCTAAACAAACCAAAAACCAAGTATAGTAAAAACTAAGGTGTGTAGGGCAATACCGCAGGGAAGGGTACTCTCACTGCTTTTGTGGAACCTTGTATCGGACAGCCTACTAAGATGACTGAAGAGGCAGAATATATAAAAATACGATGTCATTTTATCAGCACGGGGAGGCATCCACACTCATATATTTGAAAAAATGCAAAGAGCTCTAAAGGTTGTGAAAAACCTCTCCAGTTGGCTTGACAAAAAAGGAGGAAAATAGAGCGCATAATAAACCTAGTGGTCTTTGGTAAATACCTGCGATTCTAATATGACGTGGGGACTATCATCAAAAATGATATACTAGGTAGTCACAACAATGGTTGAACTCATTATTATATACGCAGAACCAATATGGTGTCATGCGGCAGAAAGGAGGACTATTATTCATACACTTAACAGAATACAAAGAACAGCGTGCCTAAGTACAGCAGGAGCGATGTCAACGACACCGATTGCTATCCTAGAAACCCTGATAAGGCTAATCCCACTATATCTAGTACTTCGGGCTGACACAATATCAGGAGCAAAAATTGTCGAATGGTGCAATAATCATAACGAAAGCTGAACATGCTCTATTTGACAAGATACAGGATTTTTAGCGCGTAGCATTAAGAACGGACAAAACCAAGAATTACACAACTAGACAAACCCTTTATATTTAATGAAGGAAAGAAACCACTAGAAACAAAAGTTACCCGGCTTAGGCAGGGCGGCTAGTTAGTACGGTACACTGCAGCTACACGTTCGAAGAAGGATCACAATCCACACGGGGTAGCAGCGGACGTACTAGGGGATGGACAACAGGGTTGGCAACCCACGCTAAATCTGAGTCTGAAACAACTTACAGGCAAATATAATAGGAATCAATAACCTGTATCCAACTGATGAGAGAAGAGCCGTCAAGGGGCCGAACCTTCGCAATAATTACAGGAGAAATTGCTGCATTTCTCAAACGCTTTAGGATAGTTTTAGACTAGGTCAAAAACTGTACAAAACTGCTGGAAGGATCTCGCGGACCTAGCCAAAGATCAAAACAGGCCAGAGATAATCCTATCACAGAATATAAGCAACCATGGTGCTGCACGAAGGGCAATCCAACTTGCATTAAATGGGGCTATCAACAGACTTATAAAGCTAGAACAAAACATGCTAAACATGCTAAACATGCAAAACATGTCAGCGATAAAACCTAGAACAGAGATATCAGACACTGGTTGGAACTTAACCATAAAAACTACTGGAAAAAACTGCCAAAGCCGGAACTCTTCACACAACTTTTGGGCACTCCTGAAACAACTGCGAAAGTTAGCAGGGATTGTCACAGACCATACATCCTGCAAGAAATACCTTCACGAACTCAGAAAAGTAGGTAGTGATTATGAGGAAGAAATTACTCTTCACCTTCTATGCTTCTGCGAAGATTTAATTGAAGGCTACGCAAACCCTTACCAGAGAGGATAAGAACTACACCACTGGGCAAAATACTGGCCTTACAACATAACTAAACATGTGGGAGTAGTTCTATGGGGCGCAATAAGACTGCAACAGAGCAGACTTTAGTGCAGGGAACCATCCAGCGGGGAAGTGTGTTAGTGGGCAACTAGACACGGGTTTTCTTTTATTTCCATAATATTCATATTTCTACACTTCAGATATACTATTTTTTATCTTTATATTCTAATAATATGAACGTTTCATAGCACTTGTTTGACTTCTTTACTAGTAGATGACTAGTAGCAACTAGACAGACTTCAGTATTCCGCATATTCAGTATCAGAGGATCTATGTGAACGGTCCTCATCAAACTCCTAAGACTCTGCTCTGACACATCCATCTGGTAACCTCAGTTTAATTAAATATAAAAATCGCAATGTGATATCTGGAGTAAGACTGTAGCCATCTTTATGCCACCAGCTATAAATTAAAAGGAGTAGTATAGTTTCAACTAAATTGAAAATTTATTTTAGTATGATCTATAAATATTTCAAAAATGAAAACTAGTAATTTCCAAAATGTTTTCTGAGGAAAAAAACTTTAAAACGTTATAAACTGTTAAAACATTGATATGTTTCGCAACTGGTCTTCTTTGATCACATTATGTTCTAAATTCTTGTAAGCGTATACAGGGTTTTTTTAATTTCCATAGAAAATTAAGTTTATAGTAAACGTCAATAATTTATTTAAATCTATTGAACTAACAATAAATTTAACTCCAGACAAAAATTATGCCGGCGATCCACTACACACGTTCAGTAATCATCAGCAATTAACGCTCGACAGTTCGCGGTCTGTCGTTTACCGGTAAGTACGTTAACAGTGGAAATGATCAGGCCGGCCACTGCCTCTCCGGCAATGGCCGGTTAACTGAATGTGAATGGACACTTTTACTTTAACTTGCAGCCACTATTTTACCCAAACGTTTTTCCTTTCCCTTTTTTTTCATTAAGCAATAATATTGAAAATGCGACTGCATACTACTTTTCTTGCACATCGATTTTTAACAGAATGTGCACCCACCTAACTAGTCTGAACCTTTAGTCTCATGTAACAATTAATTGCAAACTTCAGTCTAGAAAATAACTTTACTGACTCAACATAGAAAATAAAGCCGATGCAGATAGATTAATATGCTTAATATATTGAAACAATATTTTTCACCAAGCCTTATTAACAGACTCAAAAAAATATTTCTTAAAAACAAATCTTGAGACACGTACTAAGATAAATGCTCAAAATGGATTTAACAAATCGGAGCTTTTCAACAAAACGTGCTTTATGGGCTTCTGCCTGACAAAACAGCAACGATATTAATATTCTCTGGTTGCTTGCTCTTAAATGACATTTTCATTTTAAAGACACAAGTTGTATTCTCTCGTAAACGCATTAGGCATAACGATAATGCCTTCCCTTTATATTTTCACAAATCCGAATACCGATGCTTAACCCAGTTTTGTTTTAACCATGATAATATTTGGTTAATGGTCCTTTTGGCCATAAGCGTCACAAAACCAGCTCAATTTATTGTGTTACATTATGTACTATATTAATATAAGTTTGACCAAGAAATGCATTAATTGTCGACGATTCAAGGCGCCAAGCCAGTTTAATATATGCCAATAAAAAGCCAAAAACCAAATTCCGATTGGAATAAATATTTAATTCGCGTAGATTTTACCTGATCCCTTACTAACACGGACGGAATTTCGCCCAGATCTTTATCTGATGTAGACCTGGGGTTATAAGTTGGTTAGTTAGACGCCAGTAAGGTGTAAATTTATAGCATCTTCTCAGACGGATACAAAAAGACTTTGTAAAGGCCGCCGAATCGTATTAAACTTCGGAGATCATGGGAATTTATTGGTAAGTGGAAGCAAAGAAGTTATTTGGTTAAAAATAAGTCTTTTTAAGCTGAGATCATTTATCACCAATTTTAATAAAAATAAATTTATCAATAATAAAGTAAATTCGCTAGTCGAATTTCTTGTGGTGGTTTTTGCTAATTAAATACTTTAACTTTTAAAAATTCAAATTGAGATTTGTAAAATTTAAGTATAGTCACACTTTTTTCGAAGGAAATCTATCTTTAGTGGCTTTAATTATAAATGAAAAAGTTACAAACCATGAATTTTCAAATGTTGTGCTGAAGTTTTCAATACATTACTTTGAAGACTATATGTAAAACTGTAAGAAAATGTATGCAAACACCTAAGTAATGTAAATTGCTTACCTTTTTATCAATATCCACCATTCTTTCCATAGAATACATAATAGCTGACGATATCTGCATATCCAAATTCTTAATAGCAACATCCACACTAACTCCTGCATCATTGGATGTTTTTTTAAGTGCATTAACCAAACCCTCGATACCTTCCAAATAGCTATTCCAAGGCAAATCTAACTCCGCCACATATTTACTGATACATCCCCGAAGCACATTTAAACAAAGACCCTCACATGGTTTACTATTCTTTGTTAGGCCTAAGCATTTTGGACAATAAGTCATTTTAAGAAGAGCTGACTGGCATTCGCTGCTTGTAGTGCTATGTTCATCCAATATTAAGGAATCAGTGGTACTTAATACCTCAATGCCAACGCTAAAGGCGTATATCAAAAGCCTCGTGGCTTCAAGGCTTTTGGATAAGGACTCTGCAACTTCTTGTGGGACATCTCCAAATGGCGCTATAACATCTATATTATCTTTAAGACACTGTTTGTATCTGTCAGTAAAATCGCCTGAAGTTCCACCGGATTGCTGGTGATATGCCAGTGGAAATAAATTCGTGAAAAAACGATCAACAGATTTTTTAATATCGATGGAGCTCTTAGAGGGTATTTGGTCACCTGCTGAATTTACTTTCAAGTAGTCTCGGATGTCTTTGTAAAGATTCTCTATTAGTTCGTGAGAGACGACGGACATGGTTCTGTAGACCTGGGAGAATAGAACTAGAGTTTTGTTTTCTGATTGATGTGCCAGTTCCCAAACGTGATCTGAAAATAAAACACAAATATTTTAGAAAATCATTTAAACAAGTTGAAACTAAATTATATTTGCCTAAGCTATGTAGTTTAAATTAGAAGTATACATTAAAGTGGAAGTAGAAACTTAAAATACTGCTTAAGTCGTTAATACAGATTTTAGTCGAGCATATTTTACATTTAGAATTAGATACTATAATTATTGTACTATATCCTATAAGGTTTTGTAAATAGTAAAACTTTATAAAAACAGCCCAATCATTCATAATAATTTTGTGCTTTAATTTATTATCGCTCTTTAGAAAGTGATACTTGAGAATTAAAGCATTAGTTAGTTTATTGTCAATAATGTTTGTGCTATATTGCTACTATTTTCTTTTACTTTTAAATTATTGTCACGATTTTACCAATGTCTAAAATTTAATTTTAATAAAAATCTCTTAATATGCCATATTATGCTCCCCAACTTCTACATATTTTACATATATGTATAGATACATAGAATCTTATATGTTTAAGTACAAGCTTGAAAATTGATCATTACGAATAGAGAGGTGCTTAAAGGCGAAATATGGCAACGCACACGCATGCATTTCGTGCTCTCTGTATAGCCCCCTCACACGATAATATATTACTGACAGTCTTGAAGACTGACAGTATTTCGTCAGTATTTTTCACGCGACCTCACACGATCAGTATTTTTTATCAGTCATCAGGCTGCTCGAATCGTCTCTTGAAGTGTGTTCGAAGTGTGAAGGTGTGTTGAAATCGTTCTTGAAGCCACCAGTCTGCTGATTTGCTCCAATCCTCTGCTGCTTGAAGCAGTTAAAGCGTGTTCGGTCGCGTCATTTATCTGTTAGTCATTTTGCTATGGATTATAAAAACAAAGCCTGCGCTGCTATTATGATTTTACATTCAACAAGTGCTAAACGTAATAAGCAAAAGAGATGCTGGATTAAGCAATGGATTAGTCAACGTGAAAAATATACACATCTCAATTTATAAAATTTTATTAAAGACACAAACCCTTGGTTAAGCCTTATATTATGAAACAACGAACAAACATGAGGGATCCTATATCAGCAAATGAAAGATTAGCGGTAACTTTGCGTTTTCTGGCAACTGAAAGATCATTCGAGGATTTAAAATATTCTGCTGTAATTTCTCCCACTACTATAAGTGAAATTAAGCATTAGTCACTATATTTTGGGTAAACTAGGCTTAAACAATTTTTAAACTTTTTTTACATATCTTGGTTCGATTTATGGAGTTTTTTCCTTTATCTGGTATTTCCACGTCAGATAAAAATTGAAGTGCATGAAAAGTCTACGCGCTTGGTTCATACGCATCGTCTGTTGCACTTCCAGTCAGTTTGGAATCCTTAATTTTTTTTAACTCTCGCCTAAAATTGCTTCTTAGCGTATTAATTTGTTTTTTTACATCGCCAATGGTCGCATTCGGTTTGCACTGCACCAAAAATTTTAAGTATATCCTCTTCTTTTCTTATCTCTGTCACAATATTCAGATATACTTGAATTCCACAATTCGGGCATAGACTTATACAGGTCTATAAATTGCGTTAAAATATATTTTTTCCTTTTTCTTCTGCTTCACACAAATTAGGTGAAGCTATCGAGCTCAGAGCGGTCGTTTCATGAGCTTCTTCCATTGTGCACAGTACTCAACTTATCTCTGCTTCTGTCTCTGCACGGTACACGATGCAATTTAAACTGACGACTGTTGGAGTATTTTGAAATACTGTCAGTAATACTGATCGTGTGAGGGGCGCTTTACTAGCCTGCTTGGGCCATTGAGAGAACGCCGAAAAAGCTTTTACTTCTCGACATATAGATGGCGGTAAGAAAGCGAAACTACCGCCTCGAGGCTGCAAGGACTATCAAGCATCTATTATGTCATATAAAATGAGGCAATTTTTCATAGATTCGTAACTTCTACTAGAGTCTAAAGCATACTTAGTTATAAAATAAAAAAGTGGTGGGGACGCTGCTGCTCGTAGGCCATGTCAACGATGAATCGAGCTGTGTTGCCGGATGGCACTTTTTTTAAATGGTTTTCCGCCAGGAAATTAAAATAGAAAATTAAATGTGCGTGTGTATGTATTTTGTATTTTGTTTTACTAGACAGAAAAGCAGGAGATTTAATGCCGCGGCTAGCGGCGTTACAAAATAAAAATTATATATTTCTTAGGCTAGTTTTCATCCAAGTTTGCAGCTCTTAGATAATTCTTTTATAGTTTTTTATAGGTAAGGTCCCTATCATATAATCATGCATTTTATAAACCATTCAAAAATGCATCATTACAAAGATATACAGAATATTAAAATATTTATCTAAAATTTTAAATTCATTAATATTTTTTAGGTACAATTTAATTAACTCCCATAAAAAAATACAAAAACCCTAACAGGGGTAATAATCTTTTTTGGTTTCGATTGTTCAGTTGCTTATAGTTTTTTTTTTCGCAAAAGATATGCCGAACGATAACAAAATATTTTTTTTATTTTTGAAGGTGGTAGACAATGGTACAGTGAAAACATCTTGTCGCATTAACACGTGTTACATTAAATAAATAAGACAATGCAAGTTTGACAAGATGTTTTCAATTTTTTTATTGTTTGAACAAAGATTCCAGAAATAATTTTTAATGAAAAAAAAAAAGAGTAACAATCTTTTTTTGATTAAAAAATATCTAAGATATGTATACCTATAGTCTTAAAAATAATAATAATAAATTTGGAAATTTTAATAAAAAAAATACTGCTTTTTTCTTTGTGAAGCATTTTGCAAATGGAGTTTTAATGTAAACATATTTTATTTGAAGATAAACATTACATTTGTAAATGTCATCAAGATGACAGCTAAACGCCGTCTTGGAAAAAAAGTTGTTGGAAAAAAAAGTCTTGTGATCATTTTAAAGGTCTTATTGAGTATTGAGTATTTTTTATTTTATTGTACAGGAGGTCTCTATTTTAACTTGTTTCAAAGTGGGAGGCTAAAAAACACTTTTTTTTACATTTTTATTATAAATATTTTACAAGTATCAATAAATTACTCAAAAATAAAGATATTTAACTCAGTCTTATTGTAGGTTTTTGCTTAAAAGCTAAACAGCATTTTGGTTGATTTCAGTTGGAATATGTATCATTTTCTTTCCAGTAAATTTACCAGACTTCTTCTTTTTCTTGGAGAACAATCTTGTCTGAGAAACAATATTTTTATTAGGCGCTGGGGTGTCTGTTTTTGGAAAAGACTTTGTTTTTTCCCTGATGCCCGCTAATGATGGATTAGCTAGAGCCATCAATCTTTCAAGGCATTCCATTTCTTCATTAGTTTTAACTGAATTCAAAGTTTCCTGGATAGAAGTCAGAAACTTTTCTTTACGTTTGTTGATATCCTGGCAAACTGGTTTGTTTTTGCTTAATTCTAATATAGCTGATTCACAATTTATATAATTTATATTGGTGTCTGATTCATCTAATACTAGATAATCACTATGCTCTGCATTATTCCCTAATAAAATTATTATCTAATATATGCGGTACCTTAATTATATGAAATTATAACTAGAAAACTTAAATATTATTAGAGGTTTTAATTATTAAATTTAAGGGGACCACTTCCAGTAAAATCCAAACTAATCCAAATGATGCACCCAAACTTATTGCTCATTTATTATATCAAAAATTGCCATTCTAGCAGCACAAAACATAGCACAAGACTTAACACAAGCAAATATAATTTCGATTGGCGTCAACTAGCACGTGAAGATTATCGTTACAGTTTAACATCAGCCACGAAAGTGTTTGGAGGGTTTTGCACACAAATGTACTTTATCCATTCCACATTCAGCTGGTGCAAGCACTGTTGCCAACAGATTTTCCTGCACTATTAGAGTTTTGCCAGTGGTTTCTTCAAAAAACTGCCCAGAATCCAAATTTTACGGCTAAAATTCTTTTCACAGATGAGGCCTGTTTTTCACGGGAAGCCATCAGAAACTTCCACAATAACCATCTTTAGGACTTTGAAAATCCCCATGCCATTGGAGAAGGTGTATTTCAACAGCAGTTTTCCGTGAATGTTTGGGCCGGAATTATCGGTGATCATCTTATCGGAGCGCACTTTCTCCCTCCTAGGCTGAATGGCGATACTTACAGACAATTTTTAGAAGAAATATTGCCAGATTTATTAGAAGACGTACCACTAGCAACAAGAAATACCATGTGGTTTATGCACGACGGTGCACCTGCTCATTTTAGTCTTGTCGCTCGAAACTATCTAAATGATACTTTTGCTCAGCAATGGATAGGTCGGGGGGGACCTCAGCTATGACCAGCACGATCTCCAGACCTGAATCCTCTGGACTATTTCTTTTGGGAATATCTGAAATCGCTTGTTTATGCGACGCCAGTTGTGGATGAAAACGATTAGAGAAACCGGATTGTAAACTCTTCTAATGTCATACGCAATACACCAGGAATTTTCGAACGTGTGCGCCAGTGGATGGGAAGAAGATTGCGTGCTTGTATTGACAGTCGTGGTTCTCATTTCGAGCATTTGATTTAATAAAATTTTGATGATATTTAAAACTAAAGTAAGTTTTTATTATTTTTCACAAAAATTAAGCGATCGTATTTTTAATTGCTTAAATTTGTACAAATATCTCGCACAGAAAAAATGGTGGCGTACACAAACAACAAATAAATTTTTAATAGGTAACCATTTACGACGCCTTTGCATTAAAATTTAAACATCAAAAATAGCATCTTATTAATTTTTGTTTTCAATTAAGTCTGCGTTTTGCAAAAAAATTTATTTAAGGTTTTTTCTTAGTTGTTAAATAATAAACATGCTGCCCGAGACGTACTGAGATATGATTTTTAAGTATTTATTTCTAAACGAACCAAAAATTCTATGTTATACGCAAAAAATTTAAGAGACAAAAAAGTTTCATATTTAGATGCTTTATTTAAAAGAAATATCATCCTTACAAAAAATGTACCGGGCGATATTTTTTTTACACAAAAATCATCCGACTTAGCCCGTAGGCACGCTCCTGGCATTTCTAGGCAGATGTGAGAATTCCAAATGGTACCTTATAAAGTGACTAATAAAATGTAAAGATTTCAACAAATTCGGTAAATGATATAATATGAGATATTATTAAAAAATTGATTTAAAAAAAAAAAATTTAACACTCTGTATCTCGAAAACGAAGCATTTCCGGACATATGTTTAAATGAACTTTTTTACTTAAAATATGACAAGGAATCACCCCTTAAAATTAAAGTCATCACTTATGTTATACCCTGTATAACACTGTTATTATCATAGATAAATAACTACGTGACTACGTTGTCTAAAACTAAATTCGTAACCGTCGTACTAGTAACCTCTAACTTGTCAACTCTAATAAATCACCAAACAAACACAGGCTATGCTATACCACTGCACTGAAGAACTGGCAACATAGCACTTCCCGCCTTGATTCTAAATTTTGTGACCGAGTGTGCTTTAGACTCAAGTGTAACTTCTAGTAAACACTTTGAATCTAATATAGAAATTGGCGATATTACATATGTATTTGCAATTTTTGAAAGAATGCAAATGTAAACGAGAAAAAAGAGGAATAGATTCTGAGAAGCTACTGCGGTTAACCTGTCGACAGTAAAAGACATAGATTTGCTGTTTTTAATAATAGGCCCAATATCTTAAATACTTATGTTCAGATTCTCAAGCCTTGCAACTATGAAAATCTCAATAATAAACAATTCTATTCGAAATTGAAGTATATTAGTCTTAATTTATTACGTCCAATTCGCAAGGCGTTACAAAGTAATAAAGATTTTTTCGGCAAGATCGATAACACGTCAAGTCTCTTTCTGAGGAAACCAGTTTGAATGCAGAAAAGGTAGCAAACCCTGAAACTCTCTAATAGAGCATGTCATCTTCTAATTTCATCAAAATAGGAATGAGAGTCAAAGTGATTTTAATTCCTTATACTTTGTAGTCTGAAAATATGGAGTATTAAATTACCAATAATTCGTTTGAGGAAATATCCAACAATCCATTTAATTATACTCTAAAACTTATCATATTACTGAAAGTAAATTCCTTTAGAAGAATGCGCTATTCTTATTGATTCGCAAATAATTCAGAAAGCTATTTTAATTTAGTAACTTTAATTTATTTTGGTGAGTAATTATTTGGGTTCATGCTTCTCATTTAGATAGGCCAGTTAGCTGTTTTGTAACTATAATTGAAGTTTGAAATTTTTAAACCCTTTAAATTTGCTAGTTTAAAAGGTATAAAAATTAACAAGTACAATAAGTCACCATACACTAAGGAAGTAACAGAAAATTATAATAATAGACATCAAATATGAAATGTAATTATCTTTTCGACTTAGGTTCGTTTTGAAGGAATAAAAAACTCGCCGAGCCACGCTAGACGTATTTAATTCGGTGACATTAACAAAGTAAAACGTTTTAGGAAGCTTTAGTATAATTGAGTAGCGTCTGATAAATAGCTTTCGTTCATTAATTCACCCATGGGGATTTTCTTTTCTACGACTTAGTCATTTTCTACAATTGCTTTAGAGTTCTTTTGAGAGGGTAATTCCCTCGGTGGACTTTGACTTCTTGAAACAAATGAACACAAGGCAAGATAAAAATGTCCCCTTTAATGCTTTAGATAAATTAAAGTTTAAGTCGCTAATGCTTAAGAGATAATATAAAAATAAAGATCTTCTTTTCTATTGATAATGATCTTCTTTTTCTACTTTATCTATACATAGATGTACATATTATATTTTTTAAGCTCTTCTTTTAAAAAAATTATTTATAGAAGTTATCGTAAATTGAGTACCTATATAGTGTTTCGATAATTTAAAAGTTTTTTTAACCCATTGTATACTTCTTCTTTGGCTTATTTTTTTAGCTATAAGAATATATTCTAAAAATTTAGTACTGGTATCATATTAGCAGCTAATATTTTAGCAGGTGAGAACAGATGGGATTTGAGGAAAAAGGATATTCAGCGTAATTTCTCAAAGTAATTTTTTCTTATATTTGTACTTTCAGCTTAATTATTTAAGTTGATATCGTTTGTATTTTGGTTTTTCATTTTCATTAACCTTATTCATTATACTATTGAATAAAATATAAATAAAAGGTAGATTATTATTTTTAGCATAAAAATACTGCAGTAATTAACAAACGACTAAAATAAATACATTTTCTTAGAAAAAGCATAATATGCTCAATCTTCTATTATTGCACCTATTATTTTAAATATCAATTGCAATCTAATTCTATTTTTCAAATCTTCTACGTTATTTGGCTTCTCAATATAAACTTTACTTTTCAGGTACCCCCATAGAAAATAGTCGCAGAGATTTAGGTCTGGTGACCTGGCCGGCCACTCTATTGGCTCTCTTTGTCCTATCCATCTTTCTGGGAACACTGTATCTTACAGTGACATTCGAAAATGGAGATTCTTTACAAGTGCAACCATGGAAATAGAAACAATTGGCAGTATTTATAACATTATTTTTATCCTCGATTTTACCTTAATTTGTAAATAGACGTACTTTGTTTTATATTTCTTTGGTTTTTTGACGGTCCATGTTGGTCCCACAAGTATAACGGAATAGCGGTCCACCCAGGCAGAGCCGTTTACCTGGGTAAGGCTGGATACTCTGGATGGTCGCCTGGTATTCCAGAGGGAACGTCTACGACCATGTTTTGCCCCACGGCCATTCATCCCTCGGCACGTTATCTACACACCTTGGATTGGGCTAAAGAAGAGAAGAAGACACGTAGGAAAAGACGAACACTAAGAAAGAAGAACAGCAGACCGAGGGCGGCAGATAGTAAGCAGAAAGAAGAGAAAGCAGAGGCCTACCCAAGAATAGCGGAAGAAAGGTGTGACTCTAGTCCCACAATCCCAAGTGTTATTGCCGGGGAGTTTATCGACATCCAGTCTAGATCTACAGGATTTAGTTTCAACAGGGTTACCGCGTATAGGATGCAAGCTAGGCCTGCATACTCCCGATCATTGACGGGAGTATCCTGTAGTCCTGGTAGTTTGATGACTATGGAGGTGCTAGCCAAGGAAAAAAACAAAAAAGGTCTCCGTGCAGGTCCAACAAACTACCCAAGAGGTGTGCTAGGGACCGTTCAGCCTTACGCCGATTAGAGCCCAGACCACCTCCCCAACCCCTTGTTATTTAAATGTAAATATTTCGGAAACAGTTTAGTTTTGAGATAAGGTATGTTGTACGAAATTTGCTTGGAATTTTGCCTATATTTCATAAAGGCAATAAAAAATATAGCATTCCATTTAAAAAAATGACCGATGACGTCATTTCTTTTTTTTGTTCCAACCTGTATACAAAAATGTATGTGAAATAATGCGCGACTTAAATTAAAAATCGACGGGTCCGAGTGTTTTCTCAAAAAATCATGTCTCTAATCTTTATCGAATTTACGCGGAACTTTAGGCGGTCACTGTATAAAAATCCTATTAATTTTTTTAATTCCCTGTAGTATTAAATATAACCATAATTAAACAGTTTACTATGCTAAATAGGTTACATCTACTCGAAAATGCATCAAAATTCAAATAAAAAGAAACGATTTCACATGGAAATTGTAGCAATACACTTACTATCTCACTCAGGTTCTTTAAAAATGATAAAATGGCCTTTTATATGCATGTCACGAGCAAGCATTTCAGGCCAGCTGGTTTTAATGAATTTGTGCAGTTTTTTGCAATTTAAAAGACTTTTAATTAAACCTACCCTCGGTTCTTCGAAATGTGGAACATCGCGAAACAATTGGTGGAAGCCGATTTTTAAACAAGCGTCAAGTACAATTTTGCATTTCATATTAAAAATCTTAGCGATGTCTATTTTTTTGTGCTAAGACTAGATTTCTTTAGGCGAGTTGCAATAATACACCATTTAGTTTTGCATTTTGTGGAAGAGGTATATATTTACTAAAAAAAAACTTTTATTTCCTCAAAATATTTGGGATATTGATGACCCAAAAAGCAGTAGTTCGACCAGGATAATCAATCATAATAATTTTTGCCGTGCGAAGTATAAATAACTTATGCAGAAATGTGTCACTTTTTACGCGTTTTCAAACCAGAGCGAGGGATTGTATGAAAGATTAATAAATTTGGTTACGGGTGACATTTCTCTAAAAAAAAGCTTTCACTCTGCATATCCGGGGATCAGCGGGCAGAAAAGGTAATTAGGAAGTCTGGATAAATGGGATATCGAACAAGAGGGAAATCAAGCGCTGCCCTTTGATGTGGCAGTTGACAGGGTAACCCTGATTAAACATGAATTCTCTTTGTATTGGCTAGATTAAATTACATTTAGGCTAATTAACAATCAGCTGGGTATTATGCAGTCCTTTCTCCAACCTTTTTAAACACATTATAACCATAATTTTTTAGATAACATGATATTAGCAATAGTCATATTATTTTTAATAAATTAATTAAAAAAAAAACTATACAGTTTATATTTATACCATTTATTTGCACAGATCAAACTTTGGTCTGTGCAAATTTATTAAATTACTGAGCTATGTAGTATGTGTTGCATATATTATGTACGTTATAATTACTTAATTAATAAATAATTCAAAATTTTTTCACTCAAAAAATATACAGCAAAGGGACTAAATTTTTTTTTTATATAAAGTGACTAATTAAACGAATTATTATCATATTTAAAAAAAAGAAGTTTTATATTAACAAATTTCTATAAAAAGCTTAAGGAAAAAGAGCATTCCATGAAAACGTTGTCTATTAACAACAATCAAATATTCTTAATATACCTATACTCGTAAGTACATCAAACAAACAACAACAACAACAAAAAAATAAACTTAAAAAAACTACACTAAAAATATATTAAAATAAAAACCAAACCTGTAATTAGCTTATCACATATTGGAATAAAAGTATTGATTCTGAAGTCTTCACTACCTTTTTTAACAAATGAAACATCTTCTGCAGGACGTTCATCGGCAAATTAGTAATTTTAATTTCATTAAAACCAAGTGCTATGGACTTGGCATCCGCTCATTGGACACAGCATCCGCTCTTGCAGACCATCTAGTATCGCAAATTCTTTTCACGGTTGGCGGCTTGGCGTTGGACATTGCTTAATTTTTTTGAAGTAAATTCCATCTATGAGTGGATGCGGATAGAAAATTGTATAAACACTGTATATTATCAAAGTAGGTGGCCGCTTCTAAATTAATGTTGTTTGCTGCTGCATTATTGCCTACCAAATTTAACGAATGACTGGAAAAGGGTACAAAATGAGCACTATTTGGAATATTTTTTATTTTTGACTCCGTTATATCTTCCAGACATATTCGAAGCATTATCATAGCTTTGTCCTCTGCAATAATTTATATCAATATTGAGAATTTATATCAATATTGAGTTCTTTTATAATGACATTTGCCAAATTTTCTGCAGTATGTGAAAAAATTTGCACAAACCCCAAAAACCTTTCGACCGGTTTTCCATCTCGCAGAACATACCTTACAATTAAAGTTAATTGATCGATATGGGAAATTTCTGGTGTAGATTCAACTATAATTGATATTGAATAAAACAATATTTTGATTACTGCAATTCTGACACTATTGAATTTTTTACTTCATTTGCAAGGAGTGTTATAAACTCGTTGCAAATTGTCGGAAAAATATAGCTCACCTGACCACTACCAGGGTTCCCATATATTTTTAAATTATTGGCTAAAAACGGATCAAATTTACTAAGCACTTGGAAAATTCCCATTGCTTTTGGCAAATATTTGGTTTGTAGAGCCGTAAAATGCTAATCCGTTTTTTGCATTTTGAAATTTAATAGTTGCCACTACTCTCTGCAAAAGGCTTCTCCAATATTTCTTTTCTTAATGATACAACTTTTCCATTTCTGTATCAATACGTCCCTCCAATCGAGGTCTACTCACCAATGTTCCAATAGAAGTAATGTGTTCGCGTGAAGATTCAGGGTTTTTCAAGCTTTCACTAATATTTTTTCAGTCTTTATAACCGTCATCACTAAGACTAACAGTTTTGTTAGCAAAAAATTTGCAAACGTAACAATAAACCAAGCCAGATTTTGGACTATAAACTAACCATTCACGAAGTACTTTTTACCATCATGACAACAAGCTACCGTTTTTTGCGATAATTCATGAACAGTTTCGGATGTATTTAGAGTAGTTTGCTCTTTATTTTCTGGAAATGGTGTGAAACTAATATCTGCATCAGCTGATGATAACTCTATTTTGCTGGCGGTGCTGGTTGAAGGAGTTTCTTCTATATTACATAATGTAGAGGGTCGCAGAAACTGTAAAATTGCACCCTGCTGTTTTTCTTGTTCAATTTCTCTTACTTTGCGTTGTTTTCGTTTTTCACTACTACTTAAATGTTTGTAGCTCATGATTAGGGCAAAGGGTCTTTTCTAAAATAATTAATTATTTATACCATAGGAGCACATGAGCAAGTGCACCCCCAAAATAAATGAAAAAAATATTAAAATAACCATTTAATATTATTGATGAAGTAAAATCTAAGCCTCATATTTTATCGTATAATATTTGATCGTATAACGTCAAACCAAATCAAACAAAAGACTGACAGTCCTAGCCTAGCAATGTTATATCTATTCAAAATAAGTTTATACAGGATACTCCAAACTTTAATAAGGCTGACATTTATACATTTTCTTCAAATAAAAACAGGACAATAGACGTCTAAAAACTGTAAGAATTAAAAAATACTATTACTATTATTTACAAATTTATTTTCTGTCTAAAAATATTAAACTATTTTTACTTGATGCCTTCTCATATTTTTTTCTTCTACGTTTAAAACAGCTACGTAACCAAAAAAACATGTATGGTAGTTGCACAAGAAAAATAATTAAAAATGGATTAAATTCACACTAATTTGTACCCTCTTTATCATAGACCACGAGCCGCTACTGACTTAATATGAGGTTGGTAGAATCGAAACAGTCTGGTTAAAAAAAAGAACAACTTAAATTAGCAATATAAAAAAACAACTTACGTTCTGACAAATGCTGGTTCGCTTAGCAGAATATTTTAATTAAAATAAACATCAAAGTACCACTAAATAGACTGGAGGAACTGTTTCCAGTATTACTGTCTTGAAATAAGTTATAACTAAAATCACTACAAATGATTTACTCCCAGTTTGAATAAGAAAAACTACCGCAACGCACTTTGGGTCATAAATATAAAATTAAAGAGGCACCGCCGCTTTACGCCAAACTTTAGTGTAAGCCGCCTAACATGCAAAAAAAATGGGCACATTTGTGGCATTTGTTTATGTTTAGAGTACGAAGAAAAAGTCTTTATTCTATTCAATGCCGATAAAATATCATTTTTTAAACCCAAAAATTTTTTTATCAAATTTAATTTTTTTTAATTAAAATATTATTTTATAGTACAGGGTACAGGTAGGAAATAAAATAATGCAAATTTCCTTATTATCACAGCGATTTTCGGGCCCTTCCAAATTACGGGCTCTAGGCCTAGGCCTAATGGGCCTAGCGGGAAAAAAGGCCCCGGTATTATGTATAATGCAGCAGAAATAAAATCACGTGAAAACTAGTCTTGTTTTATATTAATAATCAAAAGCATCTTGTTAACCTAACTCTTCGTTTAGTTGGTATAAAAATAGGTCAAAAAAGTAGTGGAGCAGAAGCACACATCAGCCAGAGCCAATTTACATAATAATATTGAAACTGGCGGGCCAAACTACCGATGGTCCCTGGCAACAAAACTCGTCGCAACTTGACAAAGCAAAGACAAAACGCAACGCAAAATATCTCTTCGGTTATTGGCTGATTTTGCGAACAGATAAGCAAGGAATGTCATTGGCCCGGGGGACGTTGAGACATTTTTACGAGGGCCTCACCGTGTGTGTGGGCAAATATTCATTTTAAGATTGTGAGAACAAGATCTCCGTGCCAGTGATTGTGACCGTTTTAGCGAGAAAACGGATTGGGTTGATTATATACAGACTCGACTATTGTAATATGACTTATTTTAAGTTATAACTATATAAGTTATAAGAAATATAAATAGTATCCATTTTTATTACGCTTTATGTAAGCCAAAAAACCTAGTGGTTACGAAATGTTAATGTTTAATAATGATTAAACCTTTCTAAGTTTTTTTGTTATCTTCTGTAAAAGAAAGAAAAAGCAAAATATTTGCGTTTCATTTACATATTAATGTTGGCGCAAATTATTGTCAAAGTAAATGCAATATTTTTATTAAAACATATATATGAAGTTAAAGTGACTAAAAATGAATTATTATTTATACTTTATATTATTATACGATTATAAAATTGTAGGTGATATAGTATAAGTCAAAGTAAAAAAGGTTTTATTATCTAAAGATATAAATCTCGTCGATAAAGCTATACATAATATTAAATATATAGTTCATTATACAGAGATGCTTACATACAAATAAATAGTCACTAACTGCCATAACTAATTAAAAACATATAAAATATATATCAATAAAATATATACATATATGTATATATTATAAAAATATAAAAAGTTGTAAATAAAAATTGAGGACAGAATATTTTGTGACAAGCAAAAATTTATATATTTATAAGAAGTAAATAGTAAATTATTAGTTAAAAACAATAGGTATTAAGTGGCAAAATTAAACCATATTACTGTAAAACATCTTAAGTCTATAATAAGCTTACGAATTAGCAGTGAACTTCTCATTTAAAACTTTTAAAGAGACAACTCTTTAAAATATTTGGAAAGTGATTGTATAATAATAATAATAATAATAATAATAATAATAATAATAATATTAATAATAATAATATTAATAATAATAATAATAATAATAATAATAATGTCTTTATTAAAATTTACAATTGGTAAATTCTAAATGGCGAAGTTGAAGCTTACTTCCTAGCTTAACCATACAAATCAGCTTGAGGTTAGATATTAAAAAGAATTTCAAAATGTATCTTAAATAATTGCATAGTTACAAAATATTAAGTTCTAACTGCCTATATGCACAACCAATTAACATTACAACGTTTGATAGCCACACAGACTTATGAAATTTACAATAAGTTAAAGAATAGATATTTAACAACACTCTAGGCTAACAGAGATCAGTAATATAACTGCTTATTTTTTGCTTAAATATAGAAGATGAAATATATTTTAACTTAGGAGGAATTTTATTATATTGCAGATAAACACAGTAACTAAAGCTCCTCTCAAATAAAACAGTTTTATGAAGAGGAGGTGTAATAAAATGCTTATTTCTTAAGTCCAAACCATGAGCGTCATATCTAAACTTAATTTTCTGATAAAGGTAATTAGGACATTTTTTAAAGACAATTTTATTAAAGAGAACAAGACTATGTAGTAACCTCCTTTCACTCATATTTAGCCATCTCATCAAGCGTAACTCACTACTCACACCTCTATCAAATTTTCTCATTCCATTAATTAGCCTTACACAACAATTTTGAATGTACTGTATTCTTTTTATATCACTTATCAAAAGGCAGGGGCCATGCAAAACATCACAGTAAGTGAAATGGGACAGTACAAGACTGTCACATAAAACTTTTTTTAGTTCCTTATTAAAGGAGCTGCCTCTGACTATAAAGTAGCTTAAGGTTAATAAAAGCTTTTTTAATACATTGATCAATGTGCTCAGTGAACCTCAACTTAACATCTAATAAAACTCCAAGATTCCTAGCCACACTACTACAATTTATTAGTTGACCATTTAATCTAATCTGAACAAATTTCTCATATGTGTCCCTGGAATGCAACCTACCAAAAAGAAGAACCTTACATTTACTTGGGTTTAAATACAAACAATGATTTTCCGATGCCTTTGCTAACATGTTAAGGTCGTAAGATACCTTATCATTAGCTTCTAAGATTTTGTTAGGGGGAAAAGAGAAATAAACCTGTGTATCGTCGGCATATAGATGGACTTTTGAATATTTGAGACTCTTACACAATTGAGACGTATATAGGGTAAAGAATAGAGGACCAAGAATAGACCCTTGTGGTACTCCGCAAGAGAGATCCATAGCCGAGGATTGCTTCCCATTGAGCTTCACTATCTGAGTTCGACCGGTCAAATATTGCCGAACTAGAGAGCAAGCACTCTCCCCAAAACCTAAGAATTTTAGTAAAGCCAGTAATAGTTGATTTAACTTATCAAAGGCGGAGTAATCAAGTAGGGTCAATCAAACTGACGATATAATACAATCAGCTGACTGTATAATATCGTCAGTTACTTTTAGAAGAGCAGTAGAGCAGCTGAAGTCTTTTCGAAACCCGGACTGAATAACCGGCAAGATATCAAATCTGTTTACGTATGTTCTGATTTGGCTTTCCAATACCTTCTCTAAAACTTTTGAGATGACAGGGAGAATGCTAATAGGCCTAAGGTCGGATAATTCAGTTGGAGAAGGGACTTTTGGAATAGGGATAAGGTATGAGGACTTCCAAGAATCGGGAAAAGTTGAAGATTCAATACAACAATTAACAAGATGCACTAGAAATGGAAGAATATATGGACAGCAGTGGAGCAGCATCGACAAGCCTAGATTTCATTGAGAATAAAGTAGATTTAACTTCTTCAAGTGTTGCTAGCTGAAACTCGAAGTTTCCTACCTCTTCCTTAACATTTAGTAGATAATAAGACAACGTTTCTGGATTAGGCGCGTTGGAAGATGCAACATTTATAAAAAAGGTATTTATGATTTCAGGGTCACCCAAGTGGTTAGGAATGGTGTTTTGAGGCTTGCAATGTATGTTCAGCTGACGTAGTACCTTCCCATTATTTTTGGAGTCACCCTTTTGTAAGGTGTTATTGAGATAGCACTTCTTCTCTATTTCAACAGCCGCTGTCACTTGGTTCCGAAGTTGGCGATAGTGTTCCCAATTTAATTCAATTTTTTGTCTTTTGTACTTGGACAAGGCCCCATTTCTAGGATAAATAAGATGTTTGATATTATCTGTGGTCCAAGGACTCCTTCCTTTAGTAATTCTGGCCGTTTTAAATGGCGCATGTATATTAAAAAGATTAAGTATACAAAGGTTACTATATCAATGTAAATCCTTATACTCGGTTAGTAAATACGGTTTTGAGAATTGCTGTTTTTATGAATTTAAAAGGCTCTTAAACATATTCTACTAAAATAGAAAAAAGCGGATTTCGCCTTTTTATTCTTACTTTTTAATTCCCCTTTTCGAAAACATACAAAATATGATACATATCAAAAAATATGGAACAAATTCACTTAAAATTGATTAAGTATCTAATAAAAAAACAAGCATTACTACTTAAGGTATAAAAGGTATATTACCTTGGTAAGTAAATTATCATATATGACTTCCGTCAGTGCATATTTATAGTAAATATAGTTCTTTAAAATGAAACTCAACGAATTGAGTTTTTGATTTTTATTGGATACGGAGATAAACAAAGAACTCAAGAAGCAGTTTGTAATTTGTTTAATGCAAAATATCCGGAAAGGCCCATTACAAGAAGTACAGTAAGTAAAATTGAAAGAAAATTTAGAGAATTAGGGACAGTGAAAAACCGTATATAGTCAGGTCGTCCAAAAATTAATGAAAATACAAGATTGAATATTTTATTAGAAGTGGAAGATAAACCCCATATTTCGTCTTCTGAAGTAGCCTCAAACAACGAAAAACTTTGCGTGTATTGAAGAAAGAAAAGTATCATCCATATAAACATAGATTTACTGCCTGAGCTTCATGATGATGATCTTGATCGCAGACTAAAATTTTGTAAAAATTTGATGGAAATGTGTAACTTAAATTTATTGTTCCATCGGACATCTATTTTAACCGGACAAAGTTCCTGGAACCGAATTTCAGCATATCATTTTCAATAATAAATGCATTCCGATAAGCGGACGCTCTTATAAACGGACGCGGACACTAGATTTTTCTGTATGTGATCAAAAAATCTCCCATAAGCGGACGCGAAACTCTAATACCCGAACAATTTTTAGTTCCGCTTATTATACATACATAAAATTCGGTAATTCCCCGATTTATATTAGGTGATTTCCCATTTACGCATTTCGTTGGCTAGCCAGTATGTAATCTTGTGGTTTATGTTCAGTTCAGGCAAATTCGTAGTTGATTGAGATATTTTATTATTGTAACTGTAAAATAACACCAAAAAAAGGATGCTCTCGTTAAAGGAAAAGATGGAAGTTGTTAACGTATTAGACAGAGAAAGTGTTTCAGTTCCTCGTTTGGCAAAGAGGTTTAATATTGGGAAAATGCAAGCAGCTGTAATTGCCAAAAATAAGAAAGATATCAGGGGTAAATGGCAATCAGGAACTAATATAAATAAAAAGAAGGATTTTTTAAAAAAGGAAGGTTTTGCTGTAGACAAAACATGTTTTGAGTGGTTTGTGAAAGCTGGAAGTCAGAATATTCCAATCTCAGGACCGTTAGTGAAAATGAAAACTAAAGAAATCGCAATTACTTTGGGCTATAATAAATTCAGTGCATCCGACGGGTGGCTGCAAAAGTGGCGTAAGAGACATAGCGTGAGTTTCAAATGCATATCTGGCGAAGCTGCTGCAGTAAAACAAGTTGATGTGTCACAATTTTTGGAGAAACTTCCGTCCATGTTGCTTGGCTAAAAACCAGAAGACGTGTACAACGCAGATGAAAGTGGACTTTTTTTTCGCGCATTGCGCGACAAAACTCTGTGAAGAAGAAACATGTATGGGTGGAAAGTTGTCTAAAGATAGACTAACCATTTTATTCTGTGCAAATTTGATTGTAATCGGGAAAGCGGCTCGTCCCCGTGCTTCAAAAAACTTTGTTATTAAGGATCTACCAGCGACTTGTAAATCCAACAAAAAGGCATGAATGACTCGAGAAACCATGTCTCAGTGGTTACTGGAATTGGACCGGAAAATGGGAATCCAAAAAAGGCAAGTTGTTTTATTTTTAGACAAAGCATGCTCTCATCCTCGTGAGCTAAAAATGAAAAATGTGAAAATTATATTTTTACCGCCAAATACAACTTCAGTTTGTCAGCCCTTGGATCAAGGTATTATACAGAACTTTAAATGTTATTATCGGCATTATCGTCTATTATCGTGTTAGAAGCTTTGTATTTTATAAAAACAGAATGGGATAAAGTAAATTCCTCTACAATTAAGAACTGTTTTGGCAAAGCTGGATTCAAAAAAAGTAGCTTAGATTTTGCTGAGCAAAATTATTGCGATGCTGATGACGATCTGCCCTTAGCGACACTTGCTCAGTTACTGCGACATGTCAAACATTTAGGAGTAGCAGACCCCCAGAAAGTAGATGATTTCCTGGCCTTAGACAATAACATAAAAACAGAAGAAAATCCCATTGACAACTTTTCGAATTTGGATGTAGAAAGCCCAGGCCAACTTGAATATGGTAGTCTAAACGACTCAGAAGAAGAAGTGGAACCGGTGGACTCACTAAGAGGTTCAAAAACTATAAATTCATATGGGCAAGCTCTAAATCATACTTCTATATTGAAAAAATTTGCTAAAGATGATTTCACTGCATTTCAACATTTAAAAAATTTAGAAAGTTATTACGAAAATTGTCTCCTTCAGCAAAAGATGGTGAAACTTCGTCAGACAAACATTTTAAACTTTTTTCAAAAAGCTAAAGAATAATGTTTTTTTTTAATTCTCGTACCATGTATTGAATCATTTATCTTTTTGTATGCGTATACATATATATAGATATATAGCATAATTACATATATTAAAAATGTGGCGAGTACCTTGTTATTTATACTCTATACTCACATACTCTCTTTTAAACTGACACCTCTCATAAGCGGACAAAAGTTACGGAACCGTGAGTGTCCGCTTATGGGAGCTTTCACTGTATTTAGTAATGAAGCAATTTTTTGTTTAAACGGTTCAGTGAATAAGCAAAATTTGAGGTATTGGAGCACGGATAATCCCCATTGGATGAGAGAAAATCATACACAGCATTTGCAAAAATTAAATGAAAATTAAATTAATGGACTTGTAATTTGTTTTCCAAATTCAAATCAGCTTCATATGCCAAATAGATCTAATTGGTTTCAACAGGATGGTGCCCCACCCCATTTTGCTCGTCAGGTACGCGAATATTTTAATGCGGTATTTCCCGGATAGTGGATTGGTTGGATAACTCCTATGGAATGGCCTGCAAGATCCCCAGATCTTATAACCCTGAATTTTTTCTTTGGGGGGTATTAACATTAAAAGCTTATAAAGAGAAACTTTCTTATATATTATATTAAAGATATAAGGAAAAAGGAATAAAGATTTAGATGATCTCAAATAAAATCATTTAATAAAATAATTAAAATATTAAATTCGTTGAGTTTCATTTATAATTTTACGTACATTGATTTTTTTTAATTTGTATTATATTTTTTATGTTTTTTTCAGTTAGTGTCAGAAAAAAGGAATTAAAAAGTAAGAATAGAAAAATTAAATAAATTTTTTTCTATTTTTAGTAGAATAAGTTTTAGAGGCTTTTAAATTCATAAAAACAGCTTTGTCAATTGTCAAAGCGGTGTATCTTAGATACAGTTGAACAAAAGTATGGTATGTGATATATCAAAATGTTTATAATTGTATGTAGAGTCCAAAAATGTTATTACATCCAGAGTGTTCTTAGTTGATATTGATCACGGCCACATGAGATACCCTGTGTACAAAACTTTTGTTGAAAAAAATGCGCAACCAAAAAGAATAATCGACGTGTGCAAGCGTTTTTTCGAACACGCCCACATTTATTTTTTATTAAATTTGTTTCATCTTTTTGCCGTTTACTGTATATTTAGTATACATGATAAAGCTTTGCAAATATTATTTATAATGACGTTCACGATAAAACGGATGTTCAAGATGCGCTCCCTTTAGTTTCAAGCATATTTCGTAGCGTCTACGAAAAGTTGTTGAAATGAACGAAAAAAATCTTGAAATTTAGTTGGCGATTCCGGAGTGTCAGACAAGATCGGTACGAAAAACAGCCTCCTTCAGCATTCCCCATATGTACGCATCGGGTGGCGTTAGGTCTGGTGAGTGAGAGTGCGATAGGTATGAAAAATTAGTGCGAAATCAGGCGATGACTGATATTAATTTTTAATGATGAGGCTCGATCTTGGATTTAGAACACGCCAATGATTTGTATTGATTGTGACTATTAGTAGGCGACTTACGTGACCTTTAGGTTGCCACAGCACACTTCGAAACTTATCAACAACTGCTAAAACTACTAACATAATGCTGTTACTCGCAGACTTGTTCATAAGTTTAAGGCAAAATGCGTCGGCAACTGATTTTAAGCTTGAACCGTTTTCGTGACCGTTTCCATATGATTGAAAATAGTACTCCACGATAAAAACTTATTCTACAATACTGAAAATCATTTTGAAACAAGTAATTGAGTATTACGTCACTTTTATAGTAACAATCAATTTAGAAAATACTATCTCACATGCTCAAATATTGAAAAGAAGAAGAAAATAGACTTATTCACGTATCCAGAAGAAATATAAACTTAAATCTTTAACGATACCGTTCGTTATATTTAATTTAATGTAAGTTCAATAAATTTTAAATACAATAACTTATGTAAGATATATTTTTTTCATATAACTAGGAGCTGAAGTTTTATCTATCGATAAATAAAACCTCAACGTTAAATAACAAAGACTGGGTAGCTAAAAAAACCCTCTTTAAATATCAAACTCAGTGATGCAAAAGACAACGCAGTAATATTTGAATTTAAATAAAGCCTAACACTCTTTCATGTCGTTCATTTACCATTTTTTATTTCAATAATAAATGGCTCTTTTACTTATTAAATATATTTAAGTAAAAGTTACTGAGAAATGCAGACAAAACTATCAAATGTCTTGAAAGAGACTCGTTCAGATTTGGAAAACAAAGTTTGAACAGAACATTAATAGTTTAACTTTACCTTATCGCGTTATGTAGTTTATACGTTTGAATAAAATTTTTCAACTTTAACATTGATTAAACCATCTAAATTTATTCTGTGATATTCTCTGTGATAAGTTCTGTAATGATAATATTTTTGTATACAACAGTAATGAGTAGTTATAATCTACCTCTCGTACAGGAGCCTTAAGTATTATATTTAAAAAAAACTATATAATGTAATGTAACTTTTTAATCTTATTATTCCCAATCGTAAACATAATAAATTTTTAATCGACAATAATTTAAAATACAAGATTTTGAATATTTACTTTATTATCTGAATACAATTTAATGGCAATAAATAAAATATAATTTAATATTTAATTAATACTTGATGATTATTTTCTATGGGTTTACTTAATGTATAAATTAAGCATATCCGATATAGACTTCCGGTAATTTAAGCATCCACCGAAAGGTTTAATATTGTTTCAATAGTAATCCGGGTCTACATAAAACCCTCTTTCCGGTGGAAATCCGCATCACGCCACTTTCGGGGTTCCTATTTCCTTTTACCCTTTTGTCGCAAAAAATTAATACAAATTAAGGGGATTTTCGGCTTTGCGCAGCGTAGATAGGTATCAGGTGGCAGATTAACTTAGGCTACTTGCATAATATGATTGCGTAATTTTTGCACGTTATATTATAATAGTACGATAAAGCATGTGAGTTATTTAACGTAAAAACTAAAAGATATTACTTAGAAGTCTCATTTTATTTTAAAAACTTGTTCAGACAAGCCAAAAAAATGGAATTATTGATTTCAAATTTAAAGAATATTAAACTGTTAGACTCCTACAGCTGACAAAAATAAATGCACAATTTTTTTGTTACTTGCACTTAACTTGGATAATTTTTATGTCAAGTTGCAATAACAAGGTCAGCTAATTATTAATTTTTAACACTAAAAAAATCTTTTTACTATAGTTGCAGTTAGAAGATTAAAAGATGTGTCTAGTAGGACAAAAAAAAAGAATACCAAGCTGCACGAGTTTATGCAGATTGATTGCCAAGTGATGTGAAGGATTATGCGAATTTCCATTAAGTCATATAATTGTTTAAGATCAGAAAGAAATTATTCGATGTTATATATAATGTCTATTGCCAATATTAAAGTTTTTCTTTTAGAACAAGAATACACTGGTTGAAAAAATGAATGCTAAATAATTCTGATATAGAGAGACATATTTTATTACTTATTGTTTTATAAAGCATAAATGAAGTAAATTTTTTGTAAATGTCTCAAATGATGAATACTTACTATTATTTTGATGTATATTAAACAATTAGGAAATAAGCAAAACCAATCTAATTTTCATAGCATAACTCCTATTTAATTCACATAATTAATGTCCGCCGAGACAAAATAACCCGGACGTGATTTCCACAAGGAGCACAATAGCTCCTGTTTCGGTCTTGTAGCTTTCAGACAAACGGCTTGTCAGAGATGTCAGGTACTAACCGATCTGCTACCGGACTTCGCTAGATTCTCTAATACAACGAGATTATGTCGTAAATTGTTTCCGACTAAATAAACATTTACTAAAAAAAACCAAAACGATTTGCCATATATTTGTTAAAAAAAAATTTTTTGAGTACCATTGTATATTTTCACGTTTACTTCAATAGATCCGCATAACATTAATTTAAACGTTTGCTATTTTTTTTAGTGGCTATGATCATAATCATGCTTTTAAAATACCAACAAGTAAATTATATTTTCTAAATATATGTAATAAGACATATTCTTTGACTTATGATTTTTTTTATTTTTAACGACTAACAAGCTTATTTATCCATACTTTTTCGCAATTATAAAAATCTATATATCAATAACTTAGATTATTAAAAAAATGTTTTTTTTTAACTATATTCACTTGAAATAAAGATTGTTATCACACAATAAGCATATGGTTTCTGGGTGTAAACAAAGTAAACACAGCAATGGCAGAAAATGGCAGCCAATAAATTAGGCAAGTGCCGGTAATTTTTTAATAATAACTTTTATAGTTAATAATACCTTTTTAATAATACGGGCTCAGTTGACTAAAAACAGCAACTATTTTTCATTATGTAGTATAGCCATCAAGATTTCAGTAGTGAGAATCTCGACGGTCACCAACATTTTTTCCATTGTCTCTTTATTTGGCATATAACCGCCAATAACAATTGGGAATAATTGTCCAATGGTCTTTAGCCAACATTTTATCATTATTTAATTATGACCTTTAATTTTTTGGCCGAGCTGCAATAAGAATAACTTTCCTATTGTAATGCTCAACGACGATTGGAATTAAATAGCCCAGTTGATTTAAGCCAGTATTTTACCGTAATAATTAATATCCATCATGCTTGTCGTTGTTTCCACAGCGTAATTTCTTTCAGTTTTTAAGTTGTGAATAATATTTCATAATCTGTCTATGCCGACATTTGCGTTTCAGCGTTTTATGTTTTTTCCTAGGGAGGGTATAGGCTTAAAAAAGATTTTTGCGCAATTTTTTCTTCTACAATATTAATATAGGTATGGTTAGAATAGTATGTGTTCATTTAGAGAATTTAAAATTATGTTAATAATAAATAGGAACTATTTTACTATTATTATACTAGTTATAGTATAATTAACATAACAAAAAATATGGAATAATTATTAAAAAACAAAAGTAAGGTCGTTAAAATTCGTTAGGCGAATTAAAAGTTATCAAGAATTTTAGATATAAATATTCAACCCTTCCCCTACCTATTATTTGACAGATTAGAAAAAAAAGTTTGAAATAAAAAATGTTAAGAATTTATCATACTTTAAAATGGCATTCTTCTCTAAGATTCATTTTGAATATTTTCAATAAAACCAATTTTTTCTATTTCAATGTGGTATTACGCCCCCTAGCGGTCATCGTACGAACTTGTAAATAATTTCCAGCAATTTCTCTATGCCGCTTTTATCAGAAATATTTTTTTTCCTAGGCTGTGCAATGAGTAGCCACTCGGATATGGCCGGCGACCTCTCTTAGTTGTACACCCGGTACACCCGGTACA
Organism: Anthonomus grandis grandis; assembly: GCF_022605725.1. Classification (NCBI taxonomy): domain Eukaryota; kingdom Metazoa; phylum Arthropoda; class Insecta; order Coleoptera; family Curculionidae; genus Anthonomus; species Anthonomus grandis. The sequence continues at coordinate 6,624,689 of NC_065561.1, forward strand.
TATCAGATTCTTCAGGCCAAAATATCGTAAATTAACTATACATATTTATAAGTAAATATTAAGAATGCTGCAAAATGTTAAATTTGCTGTAAAAAAAGTGAGTGTGACCTTGAGTTGTTAATTAATTTATTTGAAAATTTTTAAGGTACGTATACCTTACAGCAACTACTCTAAAAATCTGTTTTTGATAAATTTTGTTTAAGAAAATCAATGTCAGATCCCCAAAACACCTTTGAAACATTATTTATAATACATTAATAATAAAATAACAAACAACAACAATTATCGCCTTATCATTATCTATTATTTTAATTATATATTAAGAGTCTGCTTGTTAGCAAAACTCTCTGAAAATGGTCAGAATCACCTATCATAAGATGAGGCATACATAGCTGATCTTGTGCCTTCCTCAACAAACAATTACTGGAGCTAAACAGACTTGAAATATGGCTATTGACTACAATATTATAACTGACCTCGGTGCACTTATAGATATTGCGGACAACCCGGAATATCGTTGTGTTAATCCATTAATGCCCAAGGGGTCGTTAATGACCCACTAAGTAAAAATTAATCTAATGTGTGTTTCAATTTAGCAATTTAGTTTCACTCGCCGACCTATTTTCATTCCTCCGAAACACATGGCCCGTATCTCTTGTTTGTAGGTGTTCCGATTTACGAGTGTACAAAAAAAATAAAAAAAGGTCTCGAATTATTATTGGTAAGTAGCTGAAATTTTAATATTTTGTTATTATAAATAGTTTTAAATATTTGCTAAAGGTTCTTATAAATATCTGATATAATTTTAAATATTTTTGTAGTAATATATAAAAATGACAAGTCATTTTTTGTTGCTGGTGTGCACGTATAACAACGTTTTACAATTTTGTTTTTTTTTTTAGAAAAAGGCCACTATTCGTCGCTGTACTGCTAAAAGAAGCCAAAAAGTTGGAAGAGGATGATGATAAAATATTGCCTCAAGGTATATATGTATATTACCCCCCCCAGAAAATGATGGCGAAAATACCGATTGCGACTCAGGGGATAAGGAAGATAACGATCCAAACCATCTTAGTACCCGGCAACTCATGGCAGACGGCGAGCTTATGTATAGCAAAGAGAATAGGGGCACTTTATTAAATATGGAGGACCTTATACAAGGACAGCAAGGTTATATTGATAATCAATCGCAGTCAGTTATTGAAAGCATGTAACCTTCTAAAAAAAAGAGTAAGCCCGAAATAAAATTTCAATGGGAGAAGGGTGATTTGAACAGGTCAAATGTCTCTTGGTGTGGTAAGAGTGGTACTCTGGTACCACCATTGACGGTATCTAAGAATAGTCATCCTGTTGAATTTTTTCAACTTTTTATGAGTCAGTCACTTGTCGAAGAACTCGTAGATTATACGGTAAGATACGCCACTTAACAAAAAGTTCCTGGATTTGAGCTTGTTCAAACAATGAATTATATTTAATTATTGGAATTCTTCTGGTTGGCGGTTACGTTCCTCTACCACGTCGAAGAATGATTTGGGAAGAAGCGGAAGATGTACATAATTCACTAGTAGCTCAGTCAATGAGACGCAATCGGTTTTAGGAAATATGCACATTCTTTCATGCTGCTGATAAGAACGCCTTACCTCAAGGGGACAAAAAGGCTAAGTTGCGTCCAATTATTGACACGTTGAATAGGAAAATTATACAATTTTCCCCCTTGCAGCTAAATATTTTAATAGACAAGTCGATGGTTCCTTACTATGAAAAACATGGCTGCAACCAATTTATACGCAGTAAGCTGATTCGATTCGAATACAAAGCTTGGGTTATAAATACTAAACCAAGTTATTGCTTACAGTTTGAGATTTATCAAGGACAAAAACATCGTCAGTGGAAATCAAGGTCTTGGAGAAAGTATTTAACTTTGCTGAGGTTCTGCAAAAAGAATATTCTGGTTTGCGCCTTCTATATACTTTGATAATTTTTTTACCTCTGCAAAACTAATATACAAGCTGACTCAGATACATTTTTGAGCAACAGCGACAGTGAGAGAAAATAGAACAATAAAAAGTGAATTAAATGACTCAAAGGTAATGAAGGAAAAAAGGGGAATTCTGGACAGTGCTATGGATTAAGAGAATGGTGGTATCGTAGGTATAAAATGGAAGGACAATAGTGTTATTACTATTCTGTCAAATGAGTACGATGTTGAGCCATTATAAAATTGTAAAAGATTTTCAGTTCAAGAAGAAATTAAAGTTGATATTCCACAACCCAATGCAATAAAACTGTATAATACATTCATAGGGGTGCTGATCAAATGGATAATAATATATCTAATTATCGAATTTCCATGAGGGGCAAAAAGTGGTATACCCCCATACTCTATCGGATGATTGATTTGTACGTTGCTAATGCTAGTCTACTAGCCCGTGCATACGGGTATGAACAACATAATCTTTATTTTCGAAGAGAGCAAAAATGCCTGGGCCAAAGCGATCTTCTGCATATTGTATCACTTTGGAAGGACGACACTTGATTTCCTTTGAGTTTCCAGCTAAGAAGAAGATATTCTCTATGTAAAAACACAACCACAAAATCATGTGAAACTTATAAAATTCCACTTTACGATAAATGTTTTGATGAATTCCATAAAATGTAACTACTTTATAATTTTTCCATTTGAAATATCCAAAAATAAAAATTATATAATTGAGTTTTATTTTTTATTCAATAAGTGCCCAAGGAGTAACCCTCAGTGAGGGTTACTCAGAAGGGTAATCAAACTACCTTAAATTGTCGGCTGCACCTCAACTCAGTGCTAAATATCAAAGAACAATTAAGGACAATTTTTAGATAGCGTCAATGCTATCTCTTGGATAAAGTGCACTGTCAATTACTGTTTATATTTAATACATACTTAATTTTTTTTTAATAGCTGCCGCCAATGATAATCTATTTCGCGGTTTCTTTTATCATCCAATGTTCTGCTAGCGGAGCCTTTCAGCGGTACTTTTGATAAATAAACGTGATAATAGAACCTTGATGGAAGCAACTATATACATTTAAATATAAAAAGTTCAAAGCGAAATCAATTTTTAGTATTACGTTTTCTTAGTTTTAATTCATTAATTTAAGTTTCAAAGCCTATTACAAGTTGTCACTAATATTAATAAACTTAGAAAGCTAATAGAGAATTTTTTGGCAAATTGTTAGATGTGCTATATGTTAAGTGTATTTCAATATTAAGTATTATATTCAAATATTATAGAAAAAACAATGAAAATAGTTTTATACTAATAACATATCGTTTGCGCTAAGGGCTGCTCAGAAATTTCGGTGATACGGTATTTACCACATTTTCGTATTTAAAAAAATATATATGATTCTCACATCTTTACAAGTACTGTTGTTCCTTTGAAATACAACTTTTCCATTAAAAAATATTTTAATCCTAATTTAAAATAATTAAATTTTAAATAAAAAATTAAAAATGTGTGGTTCAGACGAGTAAATGTAATTTTGCCGAAGTACACTAAAACTGACTTGACGTTTTTCTTTTCCTTTCATTTATATTTCGATTATTAATTTAATATTTTTTAAATTATTTTTACTCATATTTCAGGATAGAAAGATAAGGAAATTAGTTGTACATATAAAATATTATTACTCTACTAATTATCAATTAACATCCAACTCCAAAAATTTTATATTTGCCCAGGCTATGAGTTCGCCAAAGTACAAAAAAAGCGTTCAATTCATTTTTTTACCGTGTTGTTATAATCTAAAAAATAAAGATTTTTAATACCATTTATCCTTTAAATGTGCTAAATTAATTTTTTTTTTAATAAAAAAACACAATTAAAACAATGCAAAGAGTGTGGATGATCAATGGATGCTAAATAGTGAAGATCTTGCCTCAACCAATTTAAAGCAATATTACCTTTATAAGCCAGGTCTAAGTATAAAACTGAACTAGAAAAATAATAAAACAGAACATATACTAAGTCAAAACAGGAAGGATAAGTAAGATCTTTCTTAAAATAAACATTTTAAATTCAAATCTATTTTACGGATAAACACATCTATAAAAATACATATACGATTTCCATTTTATCTTAAAAAACTTTATAAAACCTCTTTACTAATTACGTTGAATTAAATTTTCATCTAATTATAGTAAACCAAAGCCGGCGTTATACATTTTATTTAACAAAACGAACAAAATTCTATTCCATTTAATACAATCTGATTTTTTAAAACTAATAGACAAATTACCATTTTAACGTCGTTTAATTTCGACTTTCTGGTTTTAAAGCTGTTTTACATTTAAATCGAGATATTTTTTTTGCTTTTTATTAATGAATTATTTAAAAATTTATTGCTTTTATTAAATATTTCACAAATTAAATTAAATTTTATTTTATTTCATTGTAAACCAGTCATTTTATTTAAGTTGTAAGTGAAAAAGCCTATATCACCCAAAAATAACATCTGTTTTTTTCATAGACATAAAATATTCTATTTGACCTCTAGGGATTACTTCAACCTCATACCTCAATACATACCCGGACGTAAAATTTTCCGCTCTTTCAGAATCCGGTATCAAAAATAAGGGTTCCCATTTTAAAAAATCGCTTTGATCTTCAAATAATCTTGAAGGTCAAGCTCAAGGTCAAGTTTAAGGTCACCATCAGATGCACCGATTTATTCCCCCAAACTTTTGTATTTAAATATTTTTTCTAGCGCCCATATTTCCCAAGTTTTTTGGTGTGTCCATACTTTTGGGATACCCCGAGATCATATTAATTTATTATTTATTATACATGCGTCCTATAAAAGTGTCAGAGTAAGTAAAACGCCGGGTCCGTGGCTAATGGTAAATTAAAAGTTAATTTTCAAAGAGCGATTGAAAAAAAAAACAAGAAAAAGAAAAACAGTTGAAAGCTGGAATCATTATAAGGAAATGCGTAACTTCGCAGTGGCATCTCTGAGAAGAGAGAAGGTTGCCTATCTGGAACATTTAGTAAAAACTAAATGCTCTAAAAACTTCTGGCAAGGTCTGCGTAATTTAAATATTAAGACATCTAAAGAAATTGCAGAGCTTCCTCCCACCTTATGTGATGCCAATGCAATAAATAACTACTTTATAAATATTTTTAATAAGTCTAACAACTGTTAAAATAGAATTAATTACTTCTTTAGCAACAAATTTTTCATTTTTCGATCAAAATCGATTTAACTTTTAGTTTTGTCTTAGTTAATCAATATAGCGTCTATGAAATAATTCGAAATATTCGGTAAAATATCTCAGGTTGCGACGGCATTTCATTACAAATGCTACACCTTTGTCTGCCACAGATTATTGACCATATAACAAATATCATAAATTCTTGGTTAGAATAAGGCTACTTTTTACTATGTTGTCTATGCACAGTTATCATTTTATCTTACTGATAATAACATACTTCCAACAGTCTGGCTTTAGAGAAGGATTCAGTACAGCTATCACCCTCTTGACCATCATAGACAACATAATAAGGTATCTTGAAAAAAACTGTCCGTAATTTTAGTTGCCATAGATTATTCAAAGGCTTTCGATGTAATCGATCATGACTTGTTAGTCGCCAAGTTAAAGTTTTATGGTTGCAATGAAGTTGTTCTTTCTATCTCTGGAATCGTACTCAATGTGTACATGTCAATAACAGTTACTCCGATTCGAAACACACAATTTCTGGAGTTCCTCAAGGATCGACTCTGGGACCTCTTTTATTCTTGCTATATAATTCATTATTTCGATCCAGATAACATAGAACAGGCTTCTAAAAGTATAAATAGAGCCCTAAACTTAATCTTGCCCTACTAAAACGAACACAATCTTAATAATAATGCCAATAAGACTAACGTTTTACTTTTTGCCAATAAAAATTATCGTGCTAACGTTGAAAAAAATATATACATTCAATATGATAATAACCCCTTGGCTTTTGCTGAAAGCGTCAAGATTCTAGGTTTAACTATTGATTCTTCTTTAAGATTCGAAAGACATATTAGTGCTGTCTTGTAGAGATGCTATTTGCGTATGCGTTTGCTCTATGCTAACAAACATATTTTACATTTTAAGACAAGAAAAAAACTCGTTAAAGTATCGTTAGTGTTATCCATTTTGAATTACTGTTTTATCGTTTACTATCCTTGTCTTGATAAAATAATCCAGCAGCAGCTGCAACATGTACAAAATACGTGTTGTCGAATTGTGTGTTATTTAAGAAAATTTGATCATTGTATATACATTGTATATCTATCGATTGCAGTGGCTAAAAATGTAATTTTTTTTAAGTTCCTTACGTTTATGTATCGGCTCTATAAAAACCAAAAGCAAAAATATCTAGAGAAATTAATTCCAAGAAATGCGGCTCATGATAGAGATATAAGATATAAGACTCTAACATTGCCACACTATATCACAGCTCGTTTCTCACGTAGTTATACTTACATTGCCGTAACAATTTATAATCGATTTAGACCTAATTTTTCAATTCCAATATCTCGCTTTAAAAATTATTATAAAACTTTGTTTTTGGAAGAACAATTGCACAATTAGTTTTTTGTTCTCTGCGGATTTGCAAATGTATTTAATTATTTTTTTTTTCTTTCAATTTGTTCTTTGGTTAATTTTAATATTACTATTACTGCTTGTTTGTCAAAACATTTGTAATTATTATTATTAGGGTTAGAGATAAAAGTAGCTTTAGCTAATCTTCGCCTTTTTAAGCAAAAGTTATGTAATGTGCATTTGATACCAAATAAAGACATATTTATTTATTTATAACAGATAATTATCTTCGGTAACATTTTTGGCATCAGCAATTTAAAAAGTGTTGGAATAATTGGTAGCTTTAAATTTTCTAGGTATTGTTACTGACAACCCAGCTAATATAAAAAAGACTCGTGAAATAGTTAGCAACAAGTACGATAAAATTACTAATTATGGTTATATTTGCCATAATCTTAAAATTAGACAAATGTTCCAATTTTTAAAAGAAAATAATTTCAATTGTATCGGAGTTGAAAAATTCGTAGGGTTTAAAATTCGCAAGGTTTAAAACAGTTGCCGGTAAAAACAAGATGGGGTTTCTTTGTTTCTTGTCATAAAAGCTCTTTGGATAATAAACTATACTGGATACTTTGGATACTAAAACTTTGGATGATAGCCCAGATGTTTCTGATTTCATCAAATACAGTAAGACTTTTTCTTCAAAACAATTTTGGTGACAAACAGAATTAACTTATGAACTTGTTCCTGCCAATCTTTAAGTGAATAACGTTTTTCGAAGCTAACGGGCCAACAATATCAAAAATGTTTACATGTCTTTTTGAAATAACGTCTGTATTATGAAAATATGTGCAAAACTTAATAAGATACGATAAAACTGATTTCTTATTAACTTATTTTAACAAGTTATTTATTTAAAAATACTTAAATTCAATATTTTTTGTGTATTATTTTTATAAATATAATTACTATTAACTATTTTCTTAATTTGTGCATCGAATAATATCGATACTCCAGCACCCATATAAAATTCTTCACCTTCGCCGAATGAGAAGCCCGTTTTCGAATGGGTCCGCGGGGTGGGCCAGCATAAAGAATGCCTTAGCGGCCATCCACCCTCGTTCTTACTCCTAACCTGTTCTTCTTCTTCCTTTTATGGTGCTCTTTCTCGCTCTCTTCGATCTTTCGATTGTTGCTGATGATTTTCCCACGAGCTATTTTCGCTTTAGTTCGGCTGCACTGACTTAATATAGGTTAGTGTGATTTTTTTTTTAATTTCCTGCATACCAATGTTTGTAATAATTTAACTTTATTTACCCATTAAAAAGCAAATGTTTATTCAAACGTTTTTACGAGGCCAAAAAATATATAATTAATTCTGTGATGAGGGCATTGTTTTTTGCATGAAAGGATTTATTGCAGGTCAGTCCCCGATTTGATTAACCTTAGTTTGTCCGGATGACAAATATGAAAAAAAAGGATTTTTTTTTACATTCATTACAGGTGTTGCATGTATCATGTATAGCGAATTAAAATGCTATCAATTTTATTTCGGGTCTGTGTGTAAATGGGTTGGGTCCAGACGGTAAGGAATGTTTATTTGCCATAAAGATGCAGATCAGGCCATATGTTTTTGCAGTTTATGTGTAAATCGTTACTTATTTAAGGTCACGGGTGTGTTATTTCCAGTTGACTTATTTTTATTTATTTTTTTTAACATAAATAACTATTAAAATTTTGCATATTTTTTTCTGATATATGTGCAGCTAAAATACGCATACATGTAAAATAAACATATTGTATCGACTCAACAAAATGCTTCTTGCCTGCAATAAAAATATAATTGAATTTTGTAATGTGCTATATTTACCTACACAGTACCTTTTTTCTATATTATTAGAAGGATTAAAAGTGTACAGGACGTCTCTAAAACGTCTAAACAAAATCCTAGGAGCAACTACCTTAGTCCAAAGTTGCTTCGTTTCTGAGTTATAGGGTGTTAAGGAAACAATTTCCCCAACGCTTTTGAGTAAAAAAGTTACTCTTGTCAGAACCCGCTAAAATTAAGCGTTACCAAGATATTTCGTATTTTAGTCTTTAATGCCGCATCGGAAAAATAGAAAATTGGAAAGAATTTTTTTGTGTTGTTACTTTTAACGTAGTCTGCAGGAAGATTCTTTTTAATTTAATGAGAAACAATTTCTTTAAAGTAATTTTAACTATTATAAACTTTTAACAATTGTTCAAAATGACCTTCGTCAACATGAATACACATATTAACATGGCGTACAAAGTTAAAAAGTACTCTTTGCATCAACTCTTCATTGTTCTTTAGTATATTAGCTGCATTTTGAATCCTTGCCCAACTCTTCTTCTGTATTAATTTGTCTAAAGTATACCATAGTTTTTCAAGACCCCTACAAAAAAATCTAGTGGAGTCAAGTACGGTGAGCGTGGTGGCCAGTTTACAGAAGCATCATTTCCTGTTCCAATCCATCTAGTTGAATATTGTTGATGCAAATAATTGCGAACATTGAAAGTGAAATGCGGTGTAGCACCATCATACATGAATCATATACCTTGCCGAAATTGAAATGGCAATTCTTCTAATAAATCTGGCAGCGTATTTTGTAAATGTTCTAAATAATTCATACCAGTTAGCCTTGGTGGTAAAATGACAGGACTGATTATAAAATTGCCAATGATTCATGCCCACACATTGACGCTAAACTCATGTTGAAAATGAGTTACTTTAATGGCTTTGGGATTCTCATCAGCGTAAACATGTTCATTATGAAAATTAGTTTCACTATTTCTCGTAACGTATGCTTCATCTGTAAACAAAATTTTCTTAGCAAAACTTAAATTTAAAACGTTGTTCAACATCCGTAGGCAAAAGTCTTATACCTTTTGGAAGTGGTATAAATAAAGCTGCTGTTCTTTTAATGTTCTTTAAACTACATCCTTAAATGCTCCTACTTCTAAACCTAACCTGGTGCTTGTGTGCCTGGTGAATGTAGGATCTTCATGGATTCTTTCCAAAATTTTTTCCTCTACCTCCTGAGGAGTCCTTATCATACGGTGCCGTCCATAATTGACAGTAAAGCACGGCGCCCACTGAATAGGGCATCGAGCGACTCGGCACGGTCGGTACAATCGACCGGATTTGCTTCACATGTATTTAAATGGGGCCGCGCGCACTGAATTGGTTCGATCAGTTCGGTTTTCTCCGGCGACGATCTCATATTGCGGGGAGGGCAACTTTTGCCGATTGCACCGAAAGCCTGCGAGTATTTTAGCATTTTTTCGCATAGAGTAAGGAACTGTTTCAAAGAATTTTAAAAACCGTTGATTTGATAAATAAGAATTTATAGAAAACACAAGGCTCAAATTAAATAACATAGGAAGTTATCACGATGGATGCCCTATTAAGAAACTGCAACCTCTAGTTTTATATTCATCAAAATTGGCGCATGCCTTGTACTACATTTTAAAACTTGTTGGTACATATTATAAAATTCTTTTTAATTTGAACAGGGAGACGAACATAAAAAAAACTAATCCATACTTAATACATATTTGCAATTATGATTTTCTTTTGAAAGTCGAAGAAAAAATGTAAACTTCCTTGAGTGTCAGTGCCAGTCGTTCTTTCAGCAGAATCGATTTCCGAAAATTTGTATCTTATTTCAAAAGTTCATAAAACTTGGACGCAGACATTCTAAAATATTTGAAAAACATTGCTTCGTCCTCCAGCAAATCATAAAATATATGATGATATTCTCCGAAATCTCTTCTTTTAAAAAAATATCATGCACCCAAAATCTCCCACGCTTTTCTACCGCTTCTACTTCAGCACAGGTTACTGAAATCATAACATCCTCTGCAGAATCTAAGGAATTACTAATTTTTTTTTAAAACGCTTAAATGGGTGCAATACTTCTATATGCTCGAATAGTCGAACCACTTTTAAACGTCGTCGTGTTTTCGTTCTGCCGATTGTATGAGCGCTAGTTACGGGCTGAACGGACCGGACGTGCCGAACCGACCGAGCCGATCCAATTCAGTGGACGCCCTCCTTTAGAGGAGTAACACTACCGATTTCGCAAAGGCGTCTCTCAATAGCAGCAAATATTTAATGATTTAGTATACGCCGATTTGGAAATCTTTGACCATATACCCTAACACTTGCCATTTCCTTCATTATACCCAAAAACTAATAACATATCCGTCATTTCTGCAAAACTGTATCTTTTAGCCATTTTAACAAATTATAAATTTAATTTTCACTAACAAGTTTTAATTACCTATTAAATTTTTGCACTAACAAATTCTGAAATATTTATCATCCCAAATCCAACAATGCTTTTTTCTGAACTTTCTTGAACATATGGGTGAAACTGAAAATTCTTTACAATACAAATATTTATTTCTTACGCACATATAGACAAAACTAAAAAAAACATTTGCTACTAATTATGTACTGACCGATTTTCATTACTAAAGCTAATAATAAAAAATTTATTTTTTTGTGAATTCCGTTGCGGCAATAAATAGTAAAGCACGAAATATCTTGGTAATAATTAATTTTAGCGGGTTCGAGGAAAAGTAACTTTTTTACTCAAAAATATTAGGGAAATCGTTTCGTTTATAAAAAATAAATAAAATTACACTTGTAAAAAAGTTATGGCCATTTTACACTATCAGCAGTACAGTTTGGAGTGCCCTCTATCGACCAAAGTAAAAAGATTTTCCATTTACGAGTATCTCATACCAAACCCCCCTAGGACAATTTGTAAAGTGATATGTCGCAAAATGTAAAAAAAATAAATAAAATTGATTTTTATTTTTTAAATTTGACACCTTATAACTAAGAAATAAAGTAACTTTGGACTAAGGTAAGTTGCTTTAAATCGGCTTTGTTTGACCTCAGAAATATGTCCAACCATTTTGTACAGAGACTTTTAGAGACATCCTGTATAGTTATAATTATAGAGTTAATAGTAAATATAAAAGACATAAGTTTAAGTTTTGCCTTAAATAACCTGTTTCGTTACTTTTATAATTTCTTAATTTTCTTTACTATTCTTTTGAGTTATGAAACTAATATTAACATTTTAATCATTTAAGTTCTATAGTTACTAATAAAATAACGTATATTTTTAACAATTATTTTGTTGTTTTCTGCTTTCGTTATTCACGCAAATCCAAAAAAAAACATATTCTTCAAAATAAATCTTAGGCAATTTGAACTAATGACCCAATAAAATCGTAACCTCTTCCCTAATCAGTGATTTTAATTCTACCTCTAGTTAAAAATGCAAGCGGTAAAGCGAAGAAAGCATTTAGCTCCAACCTCCAACCGCCATCGTGCCTTAACCTGCCTTAAATTATCCGGTAAATAAAGGGTGGGTTGACTGTGCAATAACTTCTTGGCTTGGGAAGGGGATTTATCATTTTCCGAGGTCGTGAAAATTAATTGTTCAACTTAGTTTTGACGTAATTGGGGTTTAGACGGTGTAGTCACAAAATTTATCCGGTATGCGGAGTTCTCTTGGCCTGGCTTGGTTCATTTCCTTGATAGAACGGACAAGCCGCGATGTTTAAATCTTCATTTAATTGGAAGGATTTAGTAGATTAGGTATGAGAAAGCAGGTTCAAATTACGAAAAAAATTACAAAATCTTTTATTTTAAATTTTAGTTTCAACTCTATGTAATTCTTATAAGAAATATTTTGACTAGTTGTTCAATGAATTAATATTTATACAGGTTGGAGAACCGATTATTAGGCATAGAGGCGAAATATGGCAATGCGCATGTATGCGTTTCGTGCGCTCTGCTACTCGCCTGCCTCGTCGGTATCTTTCTGACTTTCATAAATATTTTTCGGATGTAGGTTTTTTTATATATCACTGTAAAACCCACTATATTAAATATTAAAAATTAAAGCGTTATTCTAATAAGCAATTAAATATAAATGGAGATAAAGTCTTAATCGTTTAGAACTTAAAATAAAACTAATTTTATTTTGGAAGAAATGCCGGCGTTTCGACCTTTATTTAGGCCATTTTCAGGACTGGAAATGGTACGTTACAATTTACAATTAAATAAATAATTAAACGAATTAAAATTTAATTATTAGAAAAAAACAATATAAAATAGACAGTCTACTAGGCAAATATATACACTGGAGGGTAGTATTCAGATCTACATACCTATTACGGTTTAAAAATATTACCTTATATATTTTACCTCTTAAATACACTCAACGGCGACTGCTGTTAAGTGTATTTAATTGAATGTATTGATAGCTTATTGTCATGTTTATAGATATACAGTAACTGAATATATTGAGTACTAAGGTTTTGGGTGCCTGTTCTACAATTTACTCTGTTGTTTATATGAATGTATAATATTTCAGAGACATTTTGCTTGAAAACATTTACTGCTCTATCCAAAATCATAACTTTGAAAAATCGAAGTTGGGACCCAATTGTTGACTCCTTTTTGTGTTTATTGATAAAATTGCAATAATACTTGTGCTCGCTCATTTTGCTTTTGTTGTATTTTTTAGTTAATCTAATATAACTCTTATCACAGTTACAACAGGTAACCTTGTAAATTAAGTTAGAAGATAGTTCTTTAGGCAAAGGATCTTTTAATTTAGTGAAAATGTGGCCTATTCATTTTGTATTATAAAATGCAAGTTTAACATGAAGTGCTTATTTCATGATAATATTTATTACACTTTCAGAAAGTCCTTTAGTGTACGGAAAGTTAAAATATTTTTTACCAGTTCACGTTTTGTGGAAGAAGAAACCTGTTTATTTATAATAAACTTGGTAAAAATTCGATACTAATATGACATGATTTGTAAAGTAAACTCTTGACTATTGCAGACTTTTAGTATGTGCCATGAGAAGACAGATAGTTAATTACACTCCCAGAAGCATTAGATTTGTTATACCACTTGGTAGAAATCATGCAAGTGGTATTATGAATGAGCATAATCTATAAAAATGATATTTTTTGTTTTTCTATTGTAACTCATAGTGAATTGAAAACTTGAATGGTAATTATAAAATAAATTTAAAAGGTTGTGAACATTTTCTTGGGGACAGGCTAAAATCGTGATATCCACCTATACCTTTATAAATTCTAATCCAACTGGCATTTCCCATCACTGAGCTATCAAGTTGAAGGTAAAATTTACTATTAAATTGTAAATAACTAGTTTCAATTATTTCACAGAATCATTCATAGGTAGTGTAGGCGGATTTACTAATTCCTTTGCTATATTAGTAAACCTAGATACTACGTCAAAAGAAACAAGAACATAACCCTCCGGAAAAGAAGCCTAGTAGAAAAGTTTAGATAACTTAATAAAATGGAGAAATCTTGTTAAGAGGGTAAGCACGCGCGTTAATGCAACTTACAACAGGCCATAAGTCTAAATTCGTTAGTTTGGGTTTTCTTAGGTCATACAACCTAGGACACACCATTATGTACCGTAAGATTCCTATAAGTATTTTCATCTATTTACTCACAGACTAATAATCTCTTAATAAGACTGTTGATTTTTGTTTAAAATTTAGGAGTTGGGACAGACTTAATGGGTTTATTAGGTGTGAGATCTTTAACATATTTTAAAATTCAATAACATGTTCATCTCTAAAAACGAAGAGTTTCCTTAGAGATGAGATGAAATAATAACTATGACATTAAGACATTGCAAAAACTTTTTAAGTTTTCAAATCTCATTCCTGGGCATAGGCTGACTTTATAACCAGAAATAGGTACGTACATCTTAACACTATCCTTCACTGTACATATTTGGGATTGAAATACATGCTTTATCTTCTTTTTTTTTTAATTAAAATCTATATAAATATGATGTAAAGATAACATAGTAGGGAAAAATACGTAATTAGGGTAACGTCAAAGAAAATAAGACTACCTGTTATACAGGGTGATTTTCAATCTATGCGCATAAACTTGGGAAATGGTAGATAAAGATCAATAATGAGAAAAAAATGTTGTAAAATATTTTTGGTTTCCGAAGTTAAACAAATGTCAACAGAACGTGTATCAGACGAACTTATTTTGTTTATTAATAACTGATAGTAAACAAGTCATAATGTTTGAAATTTATTGTTTGGAATCTTTAGCAGTACTTAGTTTATTAGTGGCTGTGATCGTTTTCGATCGTTATTTTCACACGAACAAAATAAAAGCGTCAAATGTAATGGCGCACATTTTTGCAAACGAAGAACTTGTCGACATCGTTTTGGTTTACGGAGAAACGCATCAGAATGCAGTGGCAGCAGCTGATCTGTATGCCCAAAGATTTCCTCGAAGATATCACCCGAGACGTAAGGCTTTCTTACATGTTATTCAGCGGGGTAGAGAAACTGGCAATTTGCGGCCGCGGCCCGGACAAGATGGAGGAGCTATTAGACCTAGACACATTCTAAATTTGGAAGAGGATATTTTAGAAGTTATCGAAGAACAACCTGGAATTAGCACTAGGACAATTGCAGCGCAATTTGGAATATCGCAATCTACAAGTTGGCAAATTTTAGTGCAGAGGGTACAAGCCCTACTTCCAAGAGATTTACCGCTTCGAGTACACTTTTGTGAGTAGTTGTTACATCACTAACAGTTAAGCCCAAACTTAACCATGAACATTTTAGTTACGGATGAGGCAAATTTTACGCGCAATGGAATTTTCAACACTCATTACTGGGCTTTGGAAAATCCGCATATTACACGGAGAACATACTTTCCACAACGTTTTTCTGTAAATGTATGGGTTGGAATTCTGAACGGGATGCTCATCGGACCTTTTATTCTGGAAAATCGTTTGACTGGTGCTCGGTATTTAGAATTTTTGCGCAACAATTTACCAGTGCTCCTTGAAAATGTGAATCTCAACGTTAGGCAGAACATGTGGTTTCTTCATGATGGTGCTCCACCACATTTTTCACGACCAGTGCGACAAAATTTAGATCGTGTGTTTCCCGGACGATGGATAGGCCGTGATGGTCCAGTTGGGTGGCTCCCTCGCTCGCCTGACCTTAATCCATTAGACTTTTATTTGTGGGGTCATATGAAAACAATGGTGTATGTAAACGAAGTTGATACTGAGCAAGAGCTACGACATCGCATAAACGCTGCCAGTGACGCAATTCGCCTACAGCCTGGTTTGGCCCGTGCATGTACGTCTTCATGGATTCGACGAGCTCAAGTCTGTATCGAAAATAATGGAAACAACTTCGAATAGTTGCTTTAAATTAGTTTAAATTAAACACGTTAAAAAATACACGTTTTTTATTTAAAAAAATATGGATATCTCCAAAACTAGAAATATTTTACAACATTTTTTTTTCATTATTACTCATCAGCTATCAGTTCCCAAGTTTATGCGCATAGGTTGAAAATCACCCTGTATAGTGCTTTTATTTAACGATTTAATTTATTTATTTAATTGTAAACAATAACGTGATATTTTCAGCCCTAACCCAACTTCTACTAAAATAAAATCAGTTTTAGTTGTAGTCCGAAACCTGCGACACTTTCTCTACATTTTACCCTAAGGACGTTCAATTTTATTAATAAAATATAAGCTTTGATAAAAGTAGGAAAATGTAAACACTATAAAAAAATGAAATAAAAACTCTTAAAAATAAACTTAATTAAAAATTAATAAGCTTTATTTCAGCCTTATAGACTTTCTTTTTTAGCTAAACAATAAGTTAACCTATCATAAAAGCCTTTTCGCATGTCTAAAAGAGTTTCTGGTAAAATGAAATTGATACATTCAACAATTTTCTCTCACAACTCTTCAAAATTTGTTGGCCTACTAAAGTCGTGTTTTTAAGTGGCCTCTCTAATAAAAAATGACCCTAGAATATGGTCGCCCAAAACTCAGTCCAAACATTAATTTTCGAGGATACTGAGTACAGAATTGAAAACTTCTGTGCCCATTTTCCCGAGACGAATATCAAACAAAGGAAGGATTGTAAAAGAAGGTTGATCTAAAATAGAATATTTGGTAAACATTTTTCATTTTCGTTTGCTTTTTCCATCATGCTTTCACAAAATCCTACTCTTCTCTAGTGGTGTTTGAGAAATATTATCTGAGTTTTAGAATCTTTGAAAGTTTTTAATCCATGTTTTTTCTAAATACTGATAAGAATCTTATAGTCTACAACCGGTTCCTCACCAACGCTTAACTACTTAATCGTGTTGAATCCAATTCTAGGGCACTACTAACAATTTTTTAGTCATTCTTGCTCGTGAAGATGGATCAGCATGTTTATATGGAAATCCTAAGGAGTCATATGCTCAGGAAAATATGCCTCTAATATGGCAATTCCAAGACAACGACCCGAAATATACTGCAAGATTGTAAAAAATTGGTTTCAATAAAATAATGTGAATGTTATAGAATGGGCGCCACAGTCACCTGATGTTAACCCAATCGAAAACCTCTCGGATCAAATAGATAGAGTTATCAGATCACATAACATAAAAAATTTAAATATTTTTATTTTGTTTCCAAACTTTTGTAATACCAATATTTCAGAATTTCTAAATAATATGTTTTAAGAAGTAATCCAATTTATTTTCGGTATTTTTTTTATATAGCATGTTAGGTAATCGATCTTGTTAAATAAGATTTTCTTAGATGTTTCCAAACTTTTGTGGAGTACTGTAACTTATTTTTTAACATGTTATCAACTGATAATGTAAACAAATATTTTATTGAATCTTCCATGTATCATTCTGCTAAATCCTACCTTAGTTTTCGGAAAAAAATCATTATAATGAATCCCCAAAGAAAACATTATCCTTCGATGAATTCCTCGATTCAAAAGCCCAGATCCCTTGTTGCTCGACATACCTGCGAATACCGAAGAATGCGAGGCAACCAACAGTCTGGTGGAATGTCTAGACTTTAGAAAGAGAAAAAGCGAATGGGGCAATTCATCGGACGAAGAAAGGTGCTGGCTGTTTCAAGAATGCGGTACGAAGCGACAGGTCAGAGCAAGTTTCTTTATAAAATGCCCGCCTATTATCATCCTATTCTTAGACATACAGTGACTAATCCTGCTTAACATAATTAGCAAACCACCTTGAAATAGATCGAGTTTGTCATCGAATTAGATAAGTTAAGGATGAACCTGGTTTTTGTTTTAAGTATTAATGTTAAACATTTATATGATATAATCCCGTCGAATTATTACAAAAATATATAAAAAAAATGTGCGCATAAAATATTATCATCACCCTTAAAAATGCAGATAACTTTTAAGAGTAAAAAACAAAGTTTCACTTTTATAAATCTATAATTAAATTCAGTAGTAGCAGTTACAATAGAGGACATAAAAACATCAATTTACATTACTCATAAGGTATACCTGAATAAAGTAAACCTTTTGGATACTCTTGATTCAACTATAATTCAATGAGTTAGTTTGACCTAACTAGCAGGATTGATTGAGACAATAATTCTGATATTGACTTTGACCCCGCATAATAGAAGAACCTTTCTGCAAGTTGAACTGTCATATTAAATATGAAACTTAAAAGTGTTTTTATGCAAGGGAAAATGGCGGCAATCGTAGCAAATATATTTACATAAACCTCACATGTTCAAATATAAAAATAAATTATTATGACATAAAACTTTACAAATCTAAATAGTATAGATAACATCTGGCAGAAAAGTACTCCTTAAAATAATTTTAAACAGTTATTGCTACTAATTTAAAGTAATGCATAAGTTAAAAATTACAAATCATAGTGAAAAAGGAATATTTTCATAGAATACAACTTCCAAGACATTTTATCAAGTTCCTTGCCATTAAAATGGATGTATTAAAAGGGTTCGAAGTTTTATAAGTCGGACAAAAATTAGGCTTTTTTAAAGGAGTGTGCCATTTTGTGTAAACCAGAGATATTTCAATATTTTCTAAAATTCTAAACCGCATAAGCCTCCATTATCACTAGAAATAGAAATACAATATTTGAATCCAACCACTTTTTGGTTTTATGATTTTTTTAGGTTCTGTGGTTGTTTTTGTCATTTAGGAAGAGTTGGAGGTAGAATATGGTGTGCCATTAAATTTTGAGACCTTTTTCCCTCTGATATCCATACAGTGTTTTAAGTTTGGATTCTACTGTTTAAAGAGGCAAATTTAAATAGTAAAAATTAATTACTTATATACTATTTATACAGATCGTGTTATCGTGAGCTACGTATTACCCAAAATAATGGCAACACCGCTTGGTTACGGCTTGCAGGCGGCAGAATTTTTCGTTTTTATTTTTTGAACCGGGAGTCAGCAGACCTCACTTTGCTGTGTTACTGCACGTTGCATTAATAATTTTTGAGCGTTATTTTCGTGTTTTTTTCACTATGGCTGTTTATATCCCTTCCGAAAGAGTTCAACTAATTAAATGGTTTTATGGAGGCAATTCGGCAGTACAATGTAGAGATTTATTTTCAGTGACATTTGAGAATAGACCGATTTCTTGTGCAAAAATAGTTTTAAATGTGGTTACAAATTTTGAGACATCTTTTTGTCTTCAAGATTGTAAAAAATGCCACACAAAATGTCAAGAACCACCTGTTAAAGTGGTCCAGGATATGGAACGGCGGGAAAAAATGATTTGCACTACCCTAGCACTTGATTCGACACAGTCCACTAGAAGTCAACACGGTGAATAAAACTGTTGCTCGTATCTGGAAAAAATATAGATACAAATGTTTCAAGTATTCAAAACTCAGGAAATATTTCCTAAAGACCAGTGGCGAAGAATGGAATTTTGTGAAACCATGATGGAAAAGGCAAATGAAAACAAATTAACATTACATGGCAAACACAATCCTTCCAATGTTCGTTATTGGTCTCAGGAAAACGAGCACAGAAGTTTTCAGTTTTGTACCCAGTATCCTCAGAAATTGAGTGTTTGGGCAGGTATTTTGGGCGACAATGTTATAGGGCCATTTTTTTATTGATGGCACTTTAAACACCCAAAAGTACCTTGAGTTGCTGTAAAACCAAGTTCTTCCTGCCATTCAAATCCTATATGATGTAGACCTGGGATCGGTTTATTTTTAGCAAGATGGCTGTCCTGCTCATAAAGCGGCTAGGGTAAAAGAATTTTTAACAAATACTTTTCCTAGCCGCCTTATTAGTGGGACTGGCGATATTAAATGGCCTCCTAGATCTCCAGATTTGTCTCCAAATGACTTATACTTTATTTTAAGCAGACCATTTACAAGCATGAATTTAGTAGGCCAACAAATTTAGAGGAGTTGCGAAATAAAATTGTCGAAGGTGCCAATTCCATTTTACCTGAAACTCTTTTGGAGGTGCGAAATAGCTTTTACGATAGGTTAAGTTTTTGTTTAGCGAAAGAAGGCGATTTATTTGAGCCTTTTATTTAAAAAATGATATGTTGTTAAGTTTGTTTATTAGAGTTTTATTTCTGATTTTTTATGATATTTTTATCAGAGTTGATATTTTATTTTTTATTAGAATAACGCATTAATTTTTATTATGCAAAACACAGCATATCAAACATTTTAAGATTACAATTCTATGCGGGTTTTACACATTGTCATGTCTGTAAAACCCGCATTAGAAAAATATTTTAAAAATGCCTGGATTTTCGCATAATATTTTGGGATATTTTGTCGCCAAACGACGCAGCTCCCACGAAAGTCAGATGTTTACTAATCTCGTCCTCGGGCCGGCCGGGGCGGTGCTCTGTCGTAGGCAACCGTATACGCGCGACGTTACAAAATTTCGCCTCTACGCGGTTTCCTATAAGTAACGAACGAAAACACGATCTGTATACTAATTAAATAGTAAAAGTAAAAATTTACTACTTATCTAGGGATTAAAGGAAAATCATTAAATGTGCAAGATTATTACAGGAATTAAAATTATCACGGAACTAATTCAATACTCCAACAACAATCCAACAGGCAACAACCAACAAAAGAAAAACAGAAACAACAAAGATCAAAGTAGAATGATGGAAATCATGCAGGCGATGACAAGTGACACGACAAGCGTTACCAACGCCACGAAAAAAAACCTTAAGAACTTAAAAAAAACGCGTAGTTATAAAATCCCCTTAATTTCGTTACATGTTACTAGTAAAAATAAATTAAGTTCTAAAATAATTATTTTTTCGAGTCGCCATATAGTTGTCATAATTAATATATTTTAATTGACTACAGAGACAATCCCAGAAGATGATATGAATTAATCCTGATCGAATCGTATGCATGTACTAAAGTCACGGCATCTTCAAATTTCCCTCCGTCATAAGTATTAAATATTAATATTTATTTTTGACATAATTTTATGCATAATATTGTATTTATTAGCCATTAATTACAATAAATTATGATAATAGGTACAAATGCAAACACTAGTCCCTAAAGATCTATTATCTTTATTTGAATAATGTTACAATAAGCTGCTTAAAATATAATATTAATTACCTTTCTTAAAACATTAGTTATATTTTTATTTGGCTCCGCCAGCTAGTTTCAATCTAAGAAACAGTTATTCTTTCTTGTAAATTATAAATAATATTTTAAATATTTAGATGCAAATAGTTAGCTAGACATTTGTTTTACTGCTCATATTGATCATCTCACATAAGTTTATTGTTTTAAGTCAAAATACAGGACTTTTTCTTATTTTGATTTTGATGATTAAAAATTTGATGGCGCTCACAATTTACTGTCCCAGTTTGACTTATTCGATGTCCCACATTCTTTTTACGTTTAAAGTCTAAATAAAAGAGAAACAAATAATAGTGACAAGCAGATTAGGTGCATTATTTAAGAAACATGTGACCTATTGAACATTTGGTTTTTGACACTTAATTAAATTTACTTGAACTTACTTTCACTGGAAATAAAGCAAAAAACAATGAAATAATAAGACATTATTGAATTTGGCTAAGAAAAGATAAATATCCAAATGAAACGCTAATGGTTTATTATTATTTACCCCATAAATCTATATTTATTTTTTTAAATATAGGATTGTATATTTTAAATTAATTTAACAGTTTTTAGTCTATCTATACCCCTTAGATCGAAACTTAACCGATACTATAATAAAGGATTTTCACCAAATTCTAAGATTTTCTATAGTTTTAATAATTACTTCTTTATCCTTAAGACATAAGAAAATTATAAGATTTAATAAAAATTAAAATATTCTTTATGACTGCTTAGTAAGAGAAAAAAATCAACGCATGCTATGTAAAGAAAACAAATATAAATGCAACATTAATTCCCTGAAATAAGATATTATATAGAATAAACAGGAAATAAAAGGCGCGCATAAGCAAATTTCTGCCGTTCTGTTAACCTCAGATGTGATAATAGACCAAAAAATATCAATGCAAAGAGTGATATAAGAGAGGCAAAAATGGGATCTTATTATATCACATAAGTGACTTAGTTGGAAATTCTAAATAGTATTTTAAGAGATATACTTTTAATATTTAATCAATGTACTTATCTACATACTAACGACGTACGTTAAAACAATTGAATTAATTTATTTTTTCAAATAATTCGACAGCTGTCTAATATTTGTTTTGTTCTCTGCTCATTCTAAAGCTCTAAATATTTCTAAGTTTTGGTGATTACTAATTACCCTAATGATCCAGTTCAGTAATTAAGAAGTGACAGATTTGGTTACCAAAACGTCAATGGATAACGCTCGAGGAGTACGACGGTTATATGGTGCTCAATTTCCTTAACTACCGCTGCCTAATGTACAAACTTTCATTAGCATTCACGCTCGACTATGTAAAATAGGCAGTTTCAAGACATCCACAAATGTTGTAGGAAGCCAGCAAGTGTTAAAACGATCTAAAACGAAGAAGCTATGCTTAATGCAATTAGGATGACTCTACAACAAATACAAAAAAAATTGCGCACTAACTAAACTTAAATCATGTCACGAAATATGAAAAATATGTAAATTTTAAAAGATCATGAACTTTACCCTTATCGCATACAATCACTCTTGTCTCGAGATTTCTCTATAAGAGTTGATTTCTGCAACTGGGTATGTAAAAAAGTATTAATAAGTCAAAACTTTTGAAATCGAATACTATTCATGTTTTTCATGACCAGCAATAATACATTTCCATAAAAACCATGTATGGTCTGAAAAAAACAGGCAAATATTAGGCAATACGACTTTTCGATAAATATTTGTATTGAAATTAATATTGATCACTTTATTGGCCCTATTTTCCTTTCCCGAGCAGCAAAGAGTACCGATCATTTTTTGAATTTGAGCTATCTGGATGAATAGAGAAAATTCTTTTTGGCATCTTGGCATCTTCGACATCACATGTGGCACATGCATGACAATGCTCCGCCACACTTCAGTGTCGTTGCGCGAGAATTCTTAGATTGTCCAAATCGATAGATTGGAAGAGGAGGACCATAGCCATGGTCGCCTAGATCGCTCGACATTAATCCTCTGGATCTCTTTATATGGAGACATTTTAAATCATTAGTATACAAGACTCCTGTTCAAAGACTTCAGAGTCCTTCATGCTACAGAGAAGAAATTGACGAGTCATTTCTGACTATGCGAAATACGCCGGGTATTTTCAGGAGAGTTCGTCAGTCAATATTCAAGAGGCTAGACACCTGTCTTGAAGTTCAATGCGACCACTTTGAAAATTTATTGTAAAAAAAACTATTCTATATTTTTTTATTTTTGTCGTTTCTTTCCAAAAATACAGAATACTACTATTTTCATTTCTTTTTATATTGAACCTCAGAAACTTGTAAAACATGCAATATTGATCATAGGTTCCAACTGTTCAACAAATACGTTTCAATATTCTGGACTTACTTAGAACTTTACTGCATTTCTTTAGTGATAGTGCTCGTGCTTGAAAACAAAGCCGTTAGGGACCCATGTTCATGTAAAGATGTTCATATCAAAAATATTTTTAAAATCGACCTTACAATAACCCATTGTATGGGAAAGTTATATGTTGACATATATTATATATACAAGATGTCAGTAAGCTTTAAGAGAGAATTTTTGTTTTTTAAACATATATCCGCAAAAGATCCATTTTGGCTGTAGATTAGTAAATCTCTTCTATTTTTGTGAAATTGGCTAATAAACTCTAAGCATAATATGTGGTTTTAATATCTCATCTCGACATATCGGTGTAAACGTGTGCCGGTATTAAATTTAATTTTTTAAATTAAGATGGATTTAAAAAGGAGGTTTAATGTTTTTTTCACATTTCATGTTTCATGTTTTCATGAGGACACATGCGTTTTCCCGATTTGATCTCTATAAATCTTTTCTTTGGGGTTATCTGAGAAGTTTAGACCAGGTAATATCTGTTAGTAGTAAGGGAGGTGCTATTATAGGATTATTCCGTTGGATTTTCGAGTCAGCATAAATTATATCAGTTATATTATATCGTCACCAAAATAATTATAAATAACAAAACAGTTAATTTTTTATCAATGTCTAAAATATTATGTACCAATACTAATGTGAATTTTTTAAAATTGGCCACCATCCTAAGCAACCTTTATCACTTAAAGCACATACCCAGCTCGCAAGGGGATGTGGTTTGATATTAGTTTGGTGATATTTTATCTCCTCACTCAATTTAATTGAGGTTCTTCGACACTAAGGGTGTTCTTGGAACATTTTTAAAACATTTTTGTTCATTCCGCCGTGACACAGGGCATGCAAGCAGTTATGCTTTGGTGGATAGACAACTCGTAACATTTTATTTACTACCTTAGTTTTATTAAGTCACTTAAACCCTTAGCCGATCTTATATTTTTGTTATGGATTGAAAGATTTAATTTTTTTTCTATTTCTCTATGAGAAACGGCAAGGACACTATACTTTGGTAGATATATCAGTTTTGTGTAATTTTACTTACTACTGAATACTGTTTTTGAAATTTATTTAAAAACCTTCATCTTTCTTTTCTTTTCATTTGTCTTTGATAGACAAGGGGCCGTACGAATAGTGATATTTTAACGGCATATTTGAATTGATTCAGTAACTGAGCCGCCAAATGTTTTTTCAGTTTTTTTTTAGAATATCTAGTTTCATATCTAACTCTTTTTATCTGAGACCTTCAAGCGTATGTTTTAGATATATTTTTGTTATCTAAAAAAAATATTGATTTTCTTGTACGTCTTAAAAAACTTTTCTCGACAAAGATATTTTAATTGGTAACAATTTATTCACTAACAAACGTCATTGGCGCCATTAAACATACATATTGTTCCATTTGCCACTTATATATTTATTTAAAAGTAGAGTTGTCAATTATACTTTTTACATTTTAGCTGCGTGTAATTGACTACTAGTTTCACATCGATAGTAGACCTAAAACTAGAAGCAGGAAGAATAGGCTTCAAAACAAATACAACCAAAACAAAATACATTACCAACGAAAGTACGGACTTAATTATCCAGAGAAAATCAATAACAAAAGTTGAATAATACATTTACCTCGGACAATCGGTAATCCGAACAAAACAAAAACGAGACATAGGAATAGAGAGGCGAATCAGATTAGGATGGGCGATATATGAAAAGTTGAAGTATATGCTAGACTAAGATATACCTACCCCTTAAACTAAAATCTAAAATAAAATTATTTTTTCTGTGGTAACCTACGGTGCAGAAACTTTGGTGAGAAATTAAAAAAAAAAAACAGTTCATAAAATGCAAGTACTTCAAAGAGCGTTTCTTTCTGTCTTGACTTTTTACTCTCGAGGTGTTTACTCTCGAGATCACGTCTCAATTGCTCGGATCGTAGTTCTCTATCCTTCTCTGTCTTAAGCTGCAAGAGAAGCTTCCTGCAGATCGTGGCCAATGATTTTTTTGGCAAATCAAGCAAATCATCATCAAAAACCAATTAGTGAATCAAAATCCACCGAACGCGTCGGAGACTTTCCTATTGATCGTTTACTATTGATTTTAACCTCCACAATAAATTTTTTCAGCCTATGCGTTCTTGAAATCTGTCCAAAATACCGTCGGTATGCTTACTTTATTCTATAGCCTTGGTTTAAGTTTGGCTCAAGGTTGATAGCCTTGTGGTAAATTTTAGTTTCCTAAGAATTGATACCTAAGGACGATGTTCTGTATATTAGATTCGTGGCATTTTTCCTAAGGCCCACATTTCAAAACCATCTATTATTCTTCGATTAGACATGTTTAAAGTCGAGGTCTCAGAGGCATATGTGGCAATAGTAAAGATTAAGGGGTCTATTAATTTCAGTTTATTGTGTTAAGATATTGCAGTCTTTCCACATTAGAGACAGTTTTATTGTTGGGTTAGATGCCATGGCCAGTCTGCGTTTGATTTCTTCGTCACATCTGTCTTTGTTTGTGATAAGTGATTCTAAGAAGTTAAATTTCTCAATCACTTCAAAATCATTGATCTGTCTAACATTGGCCGGATTGCGGTATATTATCATAATATTCTACTTTTATTTGTTTAACGTTTAATAAATACGACCCTGTTATCTGCTAATCTTATGCAACATCCTCATGATTTCCAACAGTTTTTCTCCCGAACGAGCTAGTATTAAGGTGTCATCTGCATATCTGAGGTTAGTAATTGTTTTTCCCCCTCGCCAGCCTTGCAGAACTTTTCTCGTTATATACTGTCCATATATATTGAAGACACAATACAGCCCTGTCTTGTCTGACATGCACGTCTTTGGACTAAAAGACTTAGATAGCATGTTTTTAACTTTCACCTTCCCGCAACTGTTGTAGAGATATTTAGGCAAGATAATTATATATTTTGGTACTCTCAGGTTTTCCAAGATAAGCTACAAACTTTTTTATTTTACACAGTCGAATGCCTTGCTGTTGTCGGCAAAGCACAAATAAGTTTTTATATTAAATTCATAGTTTTTTACAATTTGTTTCCTTATTCCATTTCCATGAATCTTATCTGTTCGTCGAGAATCTGTAGAAGTAATAAAGGTAAAGACGGTTTTTTTATAATATGAAGCAGAGTTTTACTTGCATGTGACATAAGCGCTTTTGTTTTGTTATTTCATGTGTAGCGGTATATACACCACCAATTCCTACCATTCTCTTGGCCATACCTCAGTTTGTTGTTTTTCAGAAGGCTTATGGCTTTTTCCACTTCGGCATTTAATATTAGGGCCTCTTTTTCTACCTTATCAATTTTTGGCGAGTCATGGTCTTTCTAGTATATTTTATAGTAGTACTATATAGTATCTTGCGATGTGCTGATCAAAGAGCCATCGAAAAAAAATATTGAAATTAAGCCTAAAAGATAAAAAAGAAACAAATGGATAAGGGATAGGACCCTTGCACAAGATATCAACCAAAGAAACCACCCTTACAACCCCAAACAGAGAGGATATGATAACCTGAAAAAGACCTGAGCTGGTATCAGAAGCTTATACTAAAGAATGATTAAGAAAGATAAAGAGAGCACCAAATAATTATTCTGCTATATAGGTCAATTGAAGGGCTGAATTACGGATTTATGCTTTATGAAAAAAAAAATTATGCTAATGTTATTTTGAAGTTATCTACCCCTTAAACTTTTGCATTATCTGTTCGGGAAAGCCTGTATATCAATCACAACTCAAATACCATTAATATTTAAAAATAGCAAACAATAAATGAGACACTAAAAACTTATAAACTCATAAATTTGCAATTATTATTGAAAGTATATAATTTTAAAATATTATTCAATCAAATATTTTTACAGTCAGTTTAAAAAATAATAATATTGTTATATTAAAAATTAATTTTTATTGACTTACTAAATGTTAATAATACTATCTAATTTAACTCTTGCGTTTATGAGATTTTATTGATTGTTTAGTTCTGGCTTTCTGATGATATTACTGATGCTTAATTGGGATTTCAAGATTTTAACATTTTAAGAAATGATCGTAATGCGAATCGAATAACAGGGAAGGCCAATGGTGGTGGTATAATGGTGGCGTTGAGAAAGTGTATTAAGGTTAGTGGAATTAGTAAGTAAATAATTCCTTAGTTGAACACCTATTTGTGCAAATATCCTATGGTTGTAAAAAGATTGTTCTAGCTGCAGTTTATAGTCTACTGGCATTTCCTATATCTGTCTTTGAAGTTTTTGCTCAGACTATGCTCGAGGTAGCGTAGACTTATCCAGAATATGAAATGTTGGTTTGTGGTGACTTTAAATTACCGAATGCTTTTTGGTTCAGTGCTAAAAGCAAGTTATGTGTAGACAGTTTTCAATCAACAATCGAAGCTAATTGTATGTGCTTAGTGTGGAATTATCCTAATTTGTCACAAATAAATAATATTCCTAACTCAAACGGGAAGTTTTTAGATCTTGTTTTTACAAACATTGTGGGGGTAGAAGTCTCAATTACGTACGAAGTTTGATACAACTGATGTTAATAAGAGTGTCAACTATTTTTGAGTGTCCTCTAATATGCTCTTGAAAAGTTTGTTCCAGTTAGGGATTATAAATCATATAAATTTCCTCCCTGGTTCAGTAGTGAATTATAAAAATTTATCATAAAGCAAAAAACAATACATAAAAAATATAAATCTTCTAAACTTGAAGTGAATAACATAGCATTTTTCACTTTAAGAAGTACGGTATAAGTGATAATTGCTATAAATCCTTCATTGCTAAAATGAATCATGATGTAGCCCAAAATTCAAATAACTTTTGGAAACATGTATGCAACTTACGAAGATCAAACTCGTATCCTAATAGTATGCAGCTGAATGGCAGATTTGCTGAAGGCGGTGAGGATATGGTTAATTTGTTAGCTCATTATTTTTTAGCATGAAGGTACAGTCTCCAATTATAATTTTGGTTGCAATCTTAATTTTATATAAATATTGACCTGATGGCATAGGGGAGAAGGGGGCACGTTGTTACGGTAAAATTTTACAAGGTAGGTAACTAACACAGCTAGCCTATATTTTGCTGGATCTTGGCTCTACCGACCCGCCATCTATGTGCCAACGTGGATACTTGGGCGTCACATGCTTTACGTTGATATTGTGTTTAGTGTATTTTTGGGTGCAAAATTGTACCGGTGTGCCTACTTTTATGCTTAATTGTACAAAATCGGTAAGTAGAATAAATATGATTATTATACAGATTTAAAGCCTATATATTTCTCCCAATTCGTGCATATTTGCTTTTAACTTATTCCCGATATTTACCAAAAATTGTGGATCTAACCTCATTTTGTTCTCGTGGGGATAGTTGTTACAATTACCGAGGGGCAGGTTGTTACTGTAACAACTTGCCCCATTAATTTTTAACGGGGAATTAAATATTTACACTTCTCTATAAATGGTTTTTTGTTGTTTTCAGATATGTAAATATGGTGCGCACGTATGTCAAGAAAATCATGAGAGGGGATATTCCAACCGAACAATTTGAGAGGGCGGCACAATTGGTGTTGCACAACAGGAAAAAGTGTCAATTAGGGACGCCGCTGCTCGATATGCAGTAAATTTTATGACTTTACGTCGTTATATTAAAAGAAAGTCTGCGGTAACTACCTTTAAAATACCGACACTAATAAACGCTTAGTCGGTTACGCTAAACACAGAAAAATATTTAACGATGCAGAGGAAAAAGAACTTGCGGAATACACCGAGCATTCTGCTAAAATTTATTATGGGCTCACTACATCTGATTTACGGAAGCTTGCTTTCCAGTTTGCAACGGCAAATAATATATCTATTCCCGATAACTGGAAAGAAAAGAATATAGCGTCAAAGGACTGGCTATTTGGGTTTTTAAAAAGGCACCAGACCTTGTCAGTCAGGACACCTGAGGCTACTAGCATAGGCCGTGCTACTGCCTTTAATCGCCACAATGTGTTACAATGTCTATAATATGGACGAGACTGAACTTACTACTATCCAAAGGCCTACAAAAATCATAGCAAAAAAAGGAACTAAGCAAGTAGGGGCCATCACTTCTGGGGAAAGAGGTCAACTTGTAACCATAACATTAGCAGTTAACGCAAATGGCAACTGGTAGTAATGGCAAATGGTAGCAAATGGGCCCCCAGGTTGCGTCACATTCCTCCGGATGGATGACTTGCGAAAATTTTTTATTGTTTATGAAACATTTTGTCCAGTTTGTCCGATGCAGCAAAAAGAAAACCTGTATTGATGGTCTTAGATAATCATGACTCCCATTTGTCGATCCCCGTATTGAATTTTTGCAAAGCAAATGGGGTCGTCCTTGTCAGTTTCCCGCCACATACATCCCATAAGCTTCAGGCCCTTGATAGGACTGTGTTTGGCCCACTTAAAAGATATTTAATTAGTGCTGCAGATGTATGGTTAAGATCTAACCCAGGTAAAGTCATGAGCATCTATGATATACCTACCGTTTTAAAAGATTCGTTTTCCCTTGGTGTTTCACCTCACAACATACAGAAGGGGTTTAATGTAACTGGAATTTGGCCCTACAACAGAGACGTATTTCAAGATGATGAATTCTTGCCAGCAGAAGTAACAAACAGGCCATTGCCGGAAATTAATAATACAACAGTGGAATTGGAACCTACAACAACTGCAGAAACTCAAATCGAAAAACACAGGACGCCATCTCCACAGCCTTCTACAAGCTCCGCCTGTAACCCAGTGATACATAGACCTTTTGATACAGAAATAGCTCATTTAACGCCCGAAGAACTCAGACCTTACCCAAAAGCAATGGCAAGAAAATTGAAAGGAGATCGGAAGAAAAGAGTTTCTGCAATTTTGACAGACACGCCGATTAAATCAGCTTTAGAGGAGGAAGAAAAAGCAAGATAAAGAAAAAAAAATGTGAGAGCAACTAAAAGAAGAATAGGAGGTGAGTCAACAAGTGGAAAAAAGAAAAAAGGGCAATCTAAGGAAAAAAATATTTCAACAAAAGAAAAAGCAGACTCTGAAAAACTCTTTACCTTAGTTTGTCCTGTAACATCTTACCCCATTGACTGTAAAAATTTACCCTGTGGAGGGGCAAGTTCTTACAATTTGCAAAATAAATTAAAATCATAATTACAAACCCATTTGATATGTTTTTAATATATTATTATTGATATCATACGAGCAAATATGTATACTAACTCAACTAAGTAATAAGCTTCGCCTGAAAGATACACTATTGAAAAAATAAGTTACGGGAATGAATTTTGTAACAACGTGCCCCCTTCTCCCCTACCGAAAATTGTACGTAATCATCAATTATTCAATTATACGTCAACAACACGGTTTTTCTGAGGGCAAATGTACCCTAACTAATTTGCTTACATATCAGCAGTAATTGTTGGGTGAACAGTATTTACACTGACTTTTCGAAGGCCTTTGACAGAGTGAGCCTCATTCAGAAGTTGCGTGCGATGGGTCTGGGCGATAGTCTTTTGAAATGGATTTTTGTCGAATCGTATTTAATTGATGAGGAGAAATAACATCATTTCTAAGGAAATTCAAAAATTTTCCGGTGTAGCTCAGGGTTCCCATACAGGGCTCATTTTAATCATTTTATTCATTAATGATCTTTCTTGTGTTATAAGGCACTCGAAATTTTTATTATTCGCACACGACCTAAAATAGTACAATCATAAAATTCGCAATTGAGGCGCAACTTTTACAAGTTAATATCGATAGTATGTTTGTATGGTCATTAAATAATGGTGTTAGGGTTAGTCTTAATAAAATAAACTAAAAACGATGCGGACGTCTTAATAAATTGACAAAAATAATAAATGATTCTAGGAAGCAACGGACGGTCGTGAAAAAACATATTATAGAAATGGGTTCAGTAGTCCTAGAGGAATGGATGAGGCGCGCGTTTTCATGCTTTTCCTAAAA
Source organism: Anthonomus grandis grandis (assembly GCF_022605725.1). NCBI lineage: Eukaryota > Metazoa > Arthropoda > Insecta > Coleoptera > Curculionidae > Anthonomus > Anthonomus grandis. The sequence goes on from NC_065561.1 coordinate 6,656,193, forward strand.
AACTTCATTCGTTTTAATCGCCGATTCGATTTTTAAATACGTAAAGTTAGATTTATTTTAAATTAGTTTTTTGTTAGTCTTAATTCCTTGAGTTGTTACCAAGGTGCGTGTGTGTAGTTGTATTAAGAGTTATCGAAGAATAAAAAACATTTTATTAACTGAAAAAGCCTCAGCAAATGGTTTGAACCTTAATATTTAAGAAATGCGTAAGCATTTCCTTTGATCGTCCTTTAAGATTAGCTGTGCATCATTACACAATAAATGACTTAGTTTTCAAATTTGCTTCTACTGTTAGAGACATAAGTGTGTTACTGGACAGTAAATTAACATTTATACCTCATTATTATAAGATTATCAGGGTGTACATCAATGTAAGAATATGTGTAATCTTATGGTTTTTTTTGTGCGTAACTCTGGTAAATTGTCTGTCTTTTGTTTCAAAATGTTCTACTATTCAATTGTTCATTCTGGGCTTGCATATGCCTGACCTGTATAGTCACATTTTTATTCTAACCATGTGGAAGAAATTGTAGCCGTTCAAAAAGTATTTCTTCATTCTCTAGCTTTCAAGACTGACATTAAAATTTACTAGAATTTTTATATTAATTATCAGATAATAGGGGATATATTTAACATCAATAATCTTAAAGCAAGGGGGACTCTAGTAGATTTACTCACATTTTATAAAATATTAAATGGAATTTTTTATTGCCCTGATATTTTGAAAACTGTACTATTCAATGTCTATATCAATAATACAAGTCAAAATCCTACTATGTTTGGTTTGCCTTTTAATTATTTTCTCCAATCACTAGAATGATGCGAGCATTTAATGAGCTTAATCTTGACTCTTTCGTAGATAGGTCTGTTACAAAATGAAAGTTCTGAAATTGTATTGAGGGTTGTATGTTACGTTTTTGTATTTTTTACTTTTTTATTTTTGCTATATTTTCATATAATTGTTATATTTCTTGCCACTTATTGTTATTGTTATTATTATGTATTTTATTATATTCTTGTAAATTGGCTGTACCGTGGAAATAAATAAATAATTAAAAAAAAGATGAATTTATCGCATAAAAAGTTAAAAAAAAATTCTCTACGTAGTATACACATACTATGTAAAAAAGTATACATACGGATTTAATAAATATACTAATTGCAACAATGCCTGTACAATACCCCCTAGACTAATTTAAAACTGATCTCATCTTATTAAAACAAAAGCGACTGTTTGTCTGGCATTGTCGCTCTCTGTGATGGCTAGTCCGCGTTCGGTTCGTTTCACTCGAGAACATTAACTTTTTAATGTGCAATTAGAATTCCGGGTAATTAAAAAGTTTGCAAACACGACTTTGCTCTAATTGAGCGTCCCATTTTTTCGGCGTTTAATTGTACAAGATACAATAGGGAGCCTAGAAAGGTTTTTTGTCTTTGTTAAAATTTATAAATTTTTCTAAAAATTAAAAAAAACTTCTTAATATTCTAAGCATACCATACTAATTAACGCAAATAATTGGGAATTTTCATTGAAAAAAATCCATAAAAAATTCAAAGAACAGTATTTTCCATGGCAATTCGAGCCCTTTTCAATTCGATTAATGGTTTTTGTTTTAGCAGCTGAATGGATAATTAATTAATTTTACCATGAAGATTTATGAAGAATTACTTCCGGTGATTGCCTCTTTTGAAAAAGACGAAAACTTTTTCTTTGGAGTAGGGTATTGTTTTAAAATCAATATGAGTACAAGAAAGAATTTTTTTCTCCAAGTTCTTTTTGAGTTTTTGTTTTTAGCCTATTTATTGAGAGCTCCATTTAAATTTATTTAAAAAAGTAATTGAGAAATAGGACGCTTGTTGAAAATTAAATTAAAACTAGATTTAGTAGTTTCGTTGCAATTATTAATTTCAGCTGTAAGTTAATATATACCCATTTTGATTTAGGAATTGCTTTCGTAAATTTTTTATCTTCTTTGAAATTATATTAAAAGAATAAGTTACGATGTAATCCATGCCAAAGATGCGACCACACACATACTTTTATAATTAATAATGATAAAAACAGTTTGTTTATTAATACTAACAAGCACAGCAAAATAAGTTAAAATAAAAGTATACTTTATCAATTTTAATAAGACACATAATATCCTGTTAATTCATCTTAATTCATACATATTCTTGTAAAAATAGCAATTTACTTCTTTTTCTTTACTACGCTTTGTGCTGGCAAAAAAGGTCATACAGTGATCTAATATGCAAGAAAGGCACCAAAAAGTGTATAAAGTTTGAAAATGTAGTTTTTATAAAAGAACAAAAATACAATATTTATAAATTTTATAATCTTAGAATATAGAGAAATAACAGTTATTCAAATTAAAATCAAATTAAAATAATCAAAAATAAATAAATTATTTCTAAAATAAATTTCAGATTTACTTAACTTAAAAAAACATTTTATTTTTAAGTTAACACTAAATAATGAAGTTATAAACTAGTGAAGTTTATATAAAACTAAATTAAACTTAAGCGACAAAAAATAAAATTATTATTGATGAAACAAAATTTAAAGATATTCTACATACAAATTAAATTTTTTTAAAGCATACTTATTTTTTTCAGCCGTCGGATTAGGAGTTTTCAAATACTTAATTTACAGGAATTTTTTTTTTCTATACTGTATTAGTACTTAGCTAATGAAGAAAGCGAGAAAAAAAAGATAGAGTTTAACGCTAGAAGAAGGCTATAGAGTATAACACATAGTATAAAGATTACTTTAAAAGTGTTACACATGGTAGTTATATATAGTTATTTGCTGTTACACCTTAGTGTTAACCCTCCGTTGGTAAGGTTGGTAATTGTCACAAGATTGGTAAGCTGGGGTATAGCATACCCCAATAAAAAAACAAACATGTTTCGAATATAAACTAAACATTTTTGAAATATTATCCATAAATAATGTTCTTGTATTGGCTGAAAGTAAATAAAAATAAAACATGACAAATAACCAACCAAAAAAAATTAAACGTTTATTTTCAAAAGACCTACATTTTTACAAAACTTTCGAACAAGACACAACCAGGTATTAAAAATATATTTTTATTTTGAAAATATTTATTTAAAAACTAATTTTTGATTAAGTATAAATTACAAATAACTAAAGAAAAATATAAACTAAAATATTGCTTTATGTTTTATGTACTATCTATAGAGCTACAGTTGTCGCATGTTTGCGCTGCATAACTCAGGCAAACAAATTTATTACAGGCCCTACAAGTGTAATACGATTTGCGATCTTTATTTCTTGGACATACATAACACCTTCTGGAAAATCTTTGCCTTTTTGTGTCTTCTCCAACTGTTGTTGGGACAATTTCTCCCTGTATATCGGAAATCTTACGTCGCACTGCTAGACTCTTTCGCGGATTGTGCAGTCGACTCATTTGAAACGGTTTGACTAAACTCAAAGATAAATCTTTTAGAAAAAAGCGCCATTTTAGATTTTCATTCGTATTGAAATTAAATATTACAAAAGCGTTTATAGCAGCTGAGTTTAGAAAGGAAAAGAATAGAGTTGGTGGCCACCTGCGGCTATTCCTTGATACACTATAAGTGGTAGACAATTGATCTACCGTATCTACTCCTCCTTTTGTCATGTTGTAAAACATTATTATTTGTGGTTTATTTTGGTCCCTAGAACCGGGATCAATTGTGTTGTCATGATGGAGAGTTGATAAAAGGAGAACATTTCTATTTTTTTTTGGAATATAAGAGACCAATGTTGCGTCTCATTGAAATGCAAATTTGAAACTTCTTTCTTCTCGCTTTGTTGTGAGTAATTCGCCAGGAATTTCTCTTTTATTTTTTCTCAGCGTCCCTACTGAAGTAAGTTTACATTCCTTTTGTAACTTTATTACCAAGTCATAACTTGTAAACCAATTATCAAAGGTTATGTTTCGCCTTGTTCCCCTTATTGGTTCTACCAATCGGAGAACTATGTCAGCCGGTTTATTGCTAAGGGCGTACGGACCTTCGGGCTGCTGGTCTACATATGGTTCTAAGTTTAGTACATAAAATGTTTTTGAGTCTACAAGTGCAAATACCTTGAGGCCATATTTAGCTGGCTTGTTTGGTATGTACTGCCGAAATCTGCACCTAGGGCGAAAATACTCAAGTTTTTCGTCTATTGTTAAATATTCCGAAGATACATAAGCTGCTTGAGAGTTTTTCACAAACCGATCAAATATTGCCCGAATTGGGGCTAGTTTATCAATTTTAAGTCTTTCCTCCCGAGAATCTTTATTGTCGAACCTCAGGCAGCTTAGTAGGAACCCAAAACGCTTTAGGGGCATCGTTGCTCTAAACATGTCTATACTGGATCCATCGCTAGCCCAAAGCTCATCTAAATTTAACCTACTAGCCCTAAAACGACCACACATATATAGTAGTCCAATAAGGGCTTTTATTTCTAAAGCTGTTGTTTGTTGTACGATCGAATTGTCATTATAGATTTCAGATTTTGTTTCAATTAACCGATTAGTACATTCAACTATAGTCAATAATAAGTTCGTCTATAAAAATATTCCAACAATCAAAAGGGGTTTTGGCCTCTTTAGCAACCCCTTTTGGTCCCGGAGGATGGATAATAGTATTTTCCTGACGTGTACGCACAGCCTTATTTCCTGGATTAGCTACCCATTTAGTTTTTTTGTCAACTCCCCATAAATACCTCGACTTCACTTCAGGCGAAAACTTTTCGAAAATGCCATCTTCTAATATTTTTTGCTCAGAATCAGACTCCTCAGAATGCTGGCTAACGTGGTCGTCAAACCCGCCCTCAGAGCCGGATTCAATGGGCTCCTCATAAAGTATTTCGGGTACCTCTGATGAATTATCCGAAATTTCCCAAAGCCTCAACAACTTTTCTTGCTATTTTTCATATGACCATCGAGCAGACATAATATCTACAAATGAAATTCAAGGTAAACAAAAAATATCAATAGTATAATAATAATAATTATTATTATTGTTTTATAACAGATTAATATTATACGTAATTATTATTATTTTATTATATAATAATAATTTATATCTAATATGTCGTACTTAAATCTAAAAGAATTAAAGAAGAAAAAATGATATACCCCAAATCACTTTACTTGCGTCGATCAAAGCTCACACGCGACTGACGCGCTCCAAAACACGTGTTTTCTATCACTTGACATTATATTTAGAGGAACTTTCGAGATGGCGCTACGTATTTTGCAACGGACAAAATTATAGAGATATTAAGTAGGTTGGGGTTTGATATACCCCCCCTTACTAACGGAGGGTTAAATATAACACACAGATATATATATATATATAACACAGTTTATTCAAATATAAAAAATGGATCAGACGTGTACGCCAACGAAAAGAAGTTCTAATAATAGATCTATTACTCGTACTCCTGCATGATCAGTAAATGAAAAAGTTATTGTTTTTAATTGTGCGTTATTGTTTAAAACACGACCACTCTAGTTTTACTGTAGATGAAGTTGTACAGGAATGTTCCCAAATGGCTAGTCCTCGATAAACTAAACGCAGCACTAAATGCAGTCAGAAGAAAAGTTCATTGTTTTGATTTTAAAAAATTATTAAAGTGGAGGAGGAAATATGAGATATGGGCATTCTTATGAATCATTACCTCATATACCACGTGGTATAGCATTCACTCCGTAAATAGACTTAATTTCGGAATGCAAACTATGGAAGTGGCATACATTATTGGAGGGTCACCCTGTACTGCTTTTGCGTACTTAAGGATATATTGCATACTCTATACCTATTTAAAATAGACTATAAGCATCCTTAAATTTGTAAATTTGTTTATGCCGTAAAGTTGTGAAGATACATCCACATCTTCCTATTTATGTTTAAAAATGAAATTTACGTACAGACACAAGTCATGTATTTTTTGTAAAAAAGATTTAGTAATTTAAAAAAATATACAAATCTTTTTTATATTTAAAAAACAAATCTAGTTGCTTTTACTATTTATAAAAAATACTATACTTAGAAATCTGGACTCTAATAATATTCAATTACTCCATCTACAAAAAAACAAAATAAAAACAAACAAAAATATGACGAAAATACTAAATCTACTTCTGCCCGGCTTTTGACCCAAAACATGCGAATAAACCATCTACAAAAGCAAAATCTGCTCCTGCAAGTTAGATCAAATATAAGTTTAAAATCATACGGTCATAATTTCATTAATATAGTATTAAATAAAACATTAAAAACATTTTAATGATAATAAAGAATAACCAAAGGAAATTAAATTTGAACGATTAGGAGGAAACTAAATACTCGGTACATATTTATATTAGTATGACTTTTTTGCTTGATCATCGACCAAAGGACCTGATGAAGAAGCAGCTATTGTTAATAATATACAATGCTTTCATTTCAAAACGATCCACCCTTAATAACTTTCTTAAAAAAAAAAAAAAAAAAAAAAAAAAAAAAAAAAAAAAAAAACACGTCAAATTAGATATACAGGAGGACATTTAATTATGCATTTACTGAAGTTCTGTCAATCACCTCCTCACTTCCAGCTAACCTCACTTTAATATGTCAAATGGGAACCCCCATCGTGTGATACATCATAGTAAGAAGCGTAAAATTCTCTATTCAACGGTACCAAAAAAAATTAAATCAGTAAATGTGTAAGCAAATAGTTAGCAAAAATGTCTAGAAATAATAAATATTTTATTTACGTCAAACTTTGGTATGTCAAATGGCTACCCCATGGTGTGATACATTATTTTAAAGGGCATTCATTGTGCTATCAATGGTTGTAAAAAAAAATAAAATTGATTGACCAAGAAGCAATTAAAGTGTAAATCGGTAGGGTAGAAAAAGAAATTTAATTAGTTTAACAAATTTATTATATTAAATGTTCAAAATGCGCGCCGTTATTAGCAAGACAATAAAAAAGCCTATTTTCAAACTCCTTACGAACATTGGCAAGGGTCTGCCCGCTAATTTCTCTGCATTCTTGAAATGTTTTATTTTTTAAATTCTCAATACTCTCAGGTGGTGTTTTATAAACTTTGCTTTTTAAGTAGCCCCAAAGAAAAAAGTCTAGTGGGGTTAGGTCCGGAGACCGCGCAGGACATTCGATTGCACCACGTCTGCCAATCTACTTTTCTCGAAATTTTTCAACAATCCACTCTCGAACTACCAAAGTGTAGTGCGCGGAACCTCCATCCTGCTGCAAATATATATTATTTTCATTCAATAATATAGCACCATGTTTATCTACTTGATTTTCCATAGATTATATTATGGAAGGGTATATTGCATTTTCTAAAAGGTTTAAATAAATTTCGCCAGTCAAATTTTCTTTTAAAAAAAATGGCCCGATTATTTAATTCTCATAAATTCCTGCCCAAACATTAATTTTTTGGGGATATTGGGTATGGCCTTCCCGAAAAACATGCGGATTTTCTTATCCCAGTATCTACAGTTATGTCTGTTCACCAGGCCATTTAAAAAAAAGGTCGATTCGTGACTGACGCAAATGTTCTTCAATAAATGGGGATCGTCGTCAATTCGCTGGAACATCACTTCACAAAATTGAATTCTCCTATCAAAATCATCTTCTCCGAGTTTATGAAGAATATGAATTTTATAAGGAAAGAACTTTTTTTTTTTAACTTTATGTACGGAACCAGTGGAAATATTTGTTAGTTTTGCGGTCTTTGGTATAGACAAAGTTGGATCCATAGCAAATTGTTCTAGTACTTGGCATGCTTCATCGACAACTCTATTTTCATATTTTTTCTTATTGCAAATCGATCCCGTCTCTTGAAATGTTCGTATAAATTCTAATACGTATTTATGGGTCACGTTTTTATCTTGATACCTTTCATTAAATGCTCTCGCGGTTCTGCGAGCACACCGATCTTGAGCTCCATAAAGGAAAATTATTTCTATTCTTTCGGCTAGCGTATATACCATTTTATTAACTCACTGTTTTGCTAATGTCATTTTTGAATATTTTCTCTTGCAAATACTGTAAAAGTATCTTATTCCAGTAACTTATCGCATTTTAATTTCCTCTGCACACTTTTCAGAATTGCTTAAAAGTATTCTGTGATAATACTTGTGTTAACATTTATTTTTTCTTGAAACTGACTGTCATGAAACTGAATTCTTGGGAACATTAATTTCAGAAACGTATTCATAAGGATTTTATTAATATGGGTTTAAACTCGTTTACTTCCAAAGACCCAAATTCAAAAATAATGCAGCTGAATCACGAGTTCATTAAAATATAAGTATTTTTAAATTCTCAAAATATAGTGATGCTAAATATACAGACAGGGTGCCCCGAAAAGATAAAGACACACTTTAGACAATGGCAGGGAAAATCAGAACAGACAATTTTATTTGTTAAACATGTGTTCACGAATGAGCCATTTCATTGATCCCTTTGGATTATTCCAGGAAAAACTTTTACCTGTGTATAACTTCACTTCCTTGTTAGCACAACAGATCTTCCTCATTAAACACAAGTAGGTACATCTCCAAAAGTCTTGACCCCTTTGTTAAATTTTGTTAATTTAAGGTGCTCATGTTTTAAATAAATACCTATTTATGTTAGCATAAAAATAAGTGTAGTGGTCTTACATCAAGAAGGTTTATCAAATCACCAGATTGAGCGTCGTTTGAATGTTCTACGGACTTCGATAATGCATATAGTGATCTTTTTCCTGGAAATTGGCAGCGTTCACGATGGTCGGTTACTGGTCGACCTAGAGTGACATCAGAAAGGGAAGGTATGAGTAATTTAACCCCAAGAAACCAAACGATAACAGTAACAGCTGCTCGATGTTACTTTTTGCATGCTCGAAATCGTTTTTGCCCTTCGGTATGGGTGGTTTTAACAAGTGCCATAAGAAGAAGGTATAATTCTTTAAATCGAACACCAAGAAGGCCTTTAAGGGTATCTCCATCTACACCTTAATACAGGCCAGGACGTCGCCAATGGGCTGCTGATCACCAGCATTGGTTATTTTCAAACGAGTCACGATTTGGCCTAAACAGTGATAGTCAACGAGAAAGAGTATCGAGAGATCCAGGTAGATTAAAATGACTTACTGTTACCAGGAAAGTTGTTCCTTACCAAGGCGGATCACTGATATTTTGGGGAGGTATAATATATTTTTGCCGTGCCCCACTTGTTCTCATAGAAAAAACAATGACAGGTGCCATATACACTAATGCAATCATTCAACTTTTGTGTAACGAATTTGGGAGCAATTAAATTTCACAAGACGATGATAACAGATCACATCGCACACGAAAGGTAAAAACTTGTTACGAGAAAGGCAATATTCAGAGAATGAATTGGCCCACCATCAGTCTAATAGAATCCCATTGAACATGTATGGGATCATCTTAATAGAGAAATATTCAATCAATACAACTCTGCTCTGATGTTTTAGGACCTGAGAGTAGTTGCCCAAGAAGAGTGCAATAATATTCCAGAGAACTTCATCAACAAATTGATTCGTGGAATGTCGAGATATCTATTGATTAAAAGAACAGGAAATAATACAGTCTACTAGTAGTAGTAGTAAGGGTGGGGAAGCTAGAGCTCTGCAAGTAGGCCTGAGCAGTCCCTTTTTGCCAACCCCAGAATCACTCACCCCTATGCCTCCACTCCCAATGCGCGGTCTCCACTGAGTCGGCCCGTCCTATTAATAAGGACTTGCACATTGTCCCTGTCCAGATCTTTAAGTTCTGCCCGCTGGAGTGTCGTTGCTCCGAAAATTTTTCTTCTCAGGCGACTCCATCTATCATAGATACCTAGTATGTGATATGAAGTTTCCTCCCCTGTACCGCAATTCGGACAGAGTGGGCTTTCTCTTATACCAATAAGGTGTAGATGCCTGTTTAAGACTGTTGTGCCCGGTTAGGATTCCCACCAAGTCTTTGATACTTTGTCAGGTCTTTGTTAGCAGTCGCCTTGCTTTAGAGCCGTCATGGTCTGGTATCATTTCCTTGGCTTGTCTACATCCTTCTGTCCTTCTCCAATTTTTCCTTGTTTTTTCACAGAACAAATTATTAAGTGCGTCGGAGATTTGTTTTTTGCTAAGACCGAGGTAAGGTTCGGGGCCTACGAAGGGGTTAACGGAACCTTGTTTTGCCAGTTCGTCGGCCCGCTCATTGCCCTCAACATCTTGGTGTCCTGGGACCCACTTCAGTCTCACTTCTTTGTGTGCTGCAAGCCTTTCCAATGCGTCTCTGCATTCCTGGACTAGCGCTGAGCTGGCCCTGGGTTTCTGAATCGCCTTAAGGGCAACTTGACTATCGGAGTAGATGCAAATCCCCCCGTTACCTTCCAATGCCTCTCGTTTGTTCGCTACTTCGAGTATAGCAAACACCTCCGCTTGGAAAACTGTGGTGTGTTTCCCTA